>NW_028324320.1:600000-900000 GCF_058129835.1 Hydra viridissima
ACAAAATAAAACAATGGATATATTATATACAATATTAGTATTAACAGTATTAGCTATTGTTATTTTTATTATAGTTTATTATATTTATCACAATAATATTATTACTGATGTTAATTTAATACCCGAATTTATTAGACCTAAATTGAATATTACTGGTTACTGCGGCGAAGAGCCTAACAAGCGTGGATTAAACTGCTATAATGATTTATGGAAAATACATGGTTCTTGTAAATTGCAAGATATGACTTTACATTATGGATCTCCGAATTTTACTTGGAGTCAACAGAAAGAATGGTTAGATAATCAGACATTAACAAAAATAAAATTAGATATGGCGGATCCTATTAATTGCACTCAAAAAAGAATTTATCATGACTAGAAAAAAATATATAAATATTTTACATTATATTTTTTTTTATTTATTTAAATTAAAATATATTTTTAAATTTTTTTAATGTAATTATTATATATATGTTTAAATTAATACATTTTTTAATTTTTTTTTACTAAACAGTGATTAATTAAAAATAATAATATTATATATTTTTTTTTGTTGTTTAAATTAATCTATTTTTAAACTTTTTACTGCATTATTAATACATACTATAATATCAGTTATAAATTCATTATCTTCATAACTTTCGCTATTTATAATTTTTACAAATTTTTCAATTGTGTTTATAAGTGTTTTTATTTTATCCATTAAACTTTTTTTATTATTACTTAGTTGAATATTTAAGTCATTAATTTTTGAGCAAATAGTTAAGTTATTATTTTCTAGTTTACCAGCGTCTAACAAATAATTTTTAAAAGCTATATCTTCACTTAATTGTTCTACTAATGAATTTATATCTATACTTAATTCTTGATATATATATATAGCTAAATTTATCAATATAATTTTAATTTTAATTGGATTTGAATAATTATCTTTTTCGATATTATGTTTTTTTAAATTTTTAAGCATATTTACCATATAACTTATATAATTAATATGTGTATTTTTTAATGCATCAAACATATTATCATAATTTATATATACATTAATAAAATCTTTATTTAAATAATTATTATCTTTGTCAACATCTAATATATTTATTTTTTTATGTGATTTATAATTTGATTCAATTTTGGTTTTTATATTTTTGTCTATAACACATAATATATAATAAAATAGATAATTAGTATCTATATATGTTTTTAAACATAATTCATTATTATCTGGATCTTTAATTTTATTTTGTAAGTCACATACAAAATTATTTATTTCTATCCATAAAGTTGGAGTACTGCATTTATATACATGATAGTATTTTTGTGGTCCGCAAACATCTAAACCATTAGTTTCTTTTAAATCTTTAATTTTTTCATTACGATACCTACTTGCTATTAATAAATTATTACAATTAGATATACATTCTGTACCTTTTCTTACTAAAGCATAATAATCATTATTTTCAAACTTACTCATTCTTTTTTTAATTTTATTAAATATATAATTCAAATAAAATAACAAGCAGATAAATTTGAAATTATATTATTATATTTAAAATATACTATTATTAATTATATTTTAAAAAATATCAAATAATGACTGATTACGTTGAAAACCAAATTAATATTAATATTTTATCTAATCAATGTAAAAATAATGTTAATGATTATAAAGCAAAACTTTTAAATTTTCTAAGTTTATATTCATTTCCATATATTGAAGATAAAATAAATACTAATAATGTTGTCTATCAATATCTTCAGTCTAATAATAATATTAATATTAGTGAATTTTGTGAAAAACTAGTAAAAACTAATCATATTAAATATATATCATCTGATTTAGATGATGAAAAAAATAGACACTTATTTTTAGCAGGTGTAGCATTTTTCGTAGACAAATTAAATAATTTAACTAATGTTTTTAATAATATAATTAAAACTAGAGATGATATAAAAAAATATGAAGATATTATAAATATACTTTCAACTAAACAAATAAAATCAATTAATTTGTTTAAATCTGATATATTTAGTAGTATTAATACTTTAATGGGTTTCTTGGAATAATTTATATAAAAATTTTATTATAATATTTATTTTTTTTCTATAGAGATGTTTATCAATTTGATTTTACTATTTTGCTAGTAATTATAGATATGTTTTTTTAACATAAGCTAATAGTAGTAACTGCACATTAGTTTTAATTCAGCACTGTTATTTTTACACTCTATTATTATCTTGCACATAATTTTCACTTTGTATTTAAAATCTATTTCTAAATGTTAAAACCACCTAGTCAAACTAGCGGGACTAATAGAAGTAGTAATAAAACTAGTGAAACTAGTAGCAGAAATAGTAGAATAAGTAATAGTAGAAATAAAAACAAAAATGGTTTAATAATAGATTTGCTAAAAGAAGAATATGATTCTTCTGATGATGAAAACAAAGATCTCCCAGATTTAAGCGATGAATATATTTTGCCTGATAAATTTAAAAGACTTGTATCTGATTTTAATCATAATGCGGCTATTAAAAGACACAACAATATAGTAGAAAAAAATGAGAAAAAAAATCTTGTTAGTGAAAATGATTTTTCTAGCTTTACTATACTTAACTGCGGTGTACTAAATAAGCCTGGCTTTACAGAAAAAAATTTATTTCTTTTACCAAATGAAAATAGTTTTACTTATGTTGATCGTAATACCATAATAATTAGTAATGGCTGGAAACAAAAAGTAATACCTATAAGTGATAATGTTATTAAACGCGTTATTTTTAAAGGAATAATCTGTAATTTGTATTATGAAAATGGAGCAAGAATACCAGATATTAGCACTATAAATCCTGGCAATCTTGAGACAATACAATTAAGACTACAAGAACATATTTCAAAATATATAGCTAATAAGAAAAAAGCTTCTTTTATTGTTGATAAAGAAAAAAAAAGCTCAAAATTAAATAATAATTTAAATCATTTTGTATTTAAATCAGAAAATTTAAATTCATCTTTTTCTTCTAATTTGATTTCTAAAGTTATTGACGAAGTTGATGAAGAATGTAAAAGAAATGATAACATTTTTGATAATATTAAAATGTGATTTAAAATTCTTGTTGATTTGATCTTTTTATATTATATGTATATAGAATTTATATTTAGCCAATTTTTAGCTGGTTTTTACTTATTTTAGTTAGTTACAGTATCTTAATGTATATAGAATTTATATTTAGCCGATTTTTAGCTGGTTTTTACTTATTTTAGTTAGTTTCAGTATCTTAATGTATATAGAATTTATATTTAGCCGATTTTTAGCTGGTTTTTACTTATTTTAGTTAGTTTCAGTATCTTAATGTATATAGAATTTATATTTAGCCGATTTTTTAAGCATTATTAAGTAAAGCACAATAACATTCTAATTCTCCTTCTTTAGTATAATAATATTCTTCATTACATTTTATACATTTAATAGCATCCTTAAAAAATGTATAAGATTCATTGTTAATTACTGTTTTTAAATATTCACTATAACACCAACACATTTCTTGATTATCTTTTCTATTTAATATTATATATTCTAAGCACTTATTGCA
The DNA here is from genome assembly GCF_058129835.1 of Hydra viridissima. NCBI lineage: Eukaryota > Metazoa > Cnidaria > Hydrozoa > Anthoathecata > Hydridae > Hydra > Hydra viridissima. The sequence continues at coordinate 603,586 of NW_028324320.1, forward strand.
CTTTTTTTGTAGTACTTCAAAATTCATTTTATATATATATATTTTAATTATCAAATAAAAGTCAAATATTTATAAAGTGTTGTTGATTATAAATTTGATTTTGATATTATTATATTTAAAATACTAATATATATATATATATTTATATTAAAAAATTTAAAATGTCTAACAACCGAAATTATAATGATATGCGTGAAGCAGCTATAAAAGCAGCTATGAAAGAAGAAGAAGAAAAAGAAGAAAGAATGCGTGCGCAATGGAGAAAACAGCAACAAGAAAAAGAAGAAAGTGATAGACTTAAAGCAGAATATGAAAGAGTACACAGAATATTAAATAATCAAAACAATTATAATAATTATTAAGAAGATATAAAAAAAATAAGTTCTATTATATATCTTATAACTTTTAAAATTAATAAACATTAAATTATTTATCTTATAATATAATATTAATTAATAAAAAAAATATAAATATAATAACTATTTAATATTTATTATATTTATTTTTTTTTATATATTATATATAATAATTATTTATTTATTCACTGTATAGAATATTAATATTTCTAAATTATTATTTATTACTTTATAATAAATAATATTTATTTTTTTTCTGCTAATTTATTTTTAGAAAAAAAAAAATAATAATATATAAATATAAATAGGAGAGAAGAGAGATAGATTCTGTGAAGTTATAAATTAAACTTAACACACAAATAAGAAATGTAATCACATTTTTCTCTCACTAGTTTATATATTATTATTTTTTTTTGTTTTTTTAATTGTGATGTGATTAATTTCTTACGCCCATTAATTTCACTATTATTATTTATAATATAAGTAAAATTAATGGAAGTATTTAGTTTTATACTTTCAATCTTTTATTTATTTTTTTTTTCAATTATAATATTATTTAAATATCTATAATTGTTTATATATTTAAAAATTATTCAAATTTATCAAAAATACATTTTACTCATTGTTTGTTAATAATATTTTAAGCATTAACTTAGTTGCAGCTAAGTCAGTACTCGAATAATAATATTATAATTATAAAGTTTTACGAAATTTCTTTAAACGTGTAGACAAAGTAGCTTTTAGTTTATTCTTTTTACTATTTAATTTACTTTGAATGCGCGTAGTAATTTTGCTTAAAACAATATAAAGTTTTTCTAAAAGTTCAATAGATTTTTCAATGTAGATTATTATTGTATTAATGTTATTCATATTTATTTTTTTTTGTTAATAAATTATATTTGTATAATTTTATATACAGAAAAAAAATATTTTTTTTCTATTAATTCATTTTGAAATATTAAGTAATTAAAAAATGGATAGTTTGCCTGATTTTAGTGAAAAAGAGCAAATTAAAATAATTAACACAATAAATAATATAATAAAATCAATAGAAAAATATTTAGAATATAATATAAATAATCCATACTACAAAATAGAATTTACTTTTGTAGAAGAAAAAGATAATTTTGACTTATCTAATTTTAGTTTATCATATATTTTATATGAATTAAAAGAAAATTTAATAAAATACAAAAAAACAAATAAATATAAATATTTTCTTAACTCATTAACTATATTTATATATCTTAATGAAAATCTCGATAATGAAAATTTACGTCTATTATCTAAAGTATTATATAAATATACATATATTCTGCTAAATATAATATTATTTAGAGCAATTATAATTAATAATCATATAATATCAAAAGAATATATAGATTTATTACATGCAAATATTAAAAATATAAATAATTATGAAACTGCTAATGAATTTCTTATATATATTAATTATTTAATAAAAATATTTACACCTGAATTATCAGATATATTTAATTTTATATGTGATTTAAATAATACATTAGAAAAAAATAAAAAATTAATTCTAGTTAAATTATTAAATAAAATACTATTATATGAGCTATTAATAAAAACTTTAATAACTTTAAACAAAGAAAAAAATAATATTAAAGTAGAACAATTAAATATTAAAATGATTGTTAAACTAGATTCTATATATAATTTTAAATTTGCTAATATAAATAATACTAATAAAAAAATAATATATCTTCTTGATAGTATAGATAAAATAACAACTAATATAATATCGTTTTATCAAGAAGAAAATATCGAATATTAATATATAATTTTTATATATTCTAGTTTAAAAATTAGCAATTTTTTATTTATAGCAGAAAATATTATAAATTAAATTTATTTATTATAATACAAAATAGTTTTTTTTAACAATAAAACTATTATTTTAAATAATATTTTTTTTTAATAGCAGTTAAAATAAAAAAAAAATAAATAAAATTTTATTTATTTTTTTTTTACTTTTTATTTTTTTTTACTTTTTTATTGTTTTTTATTTTTTTATTGTTTTTTACTTTTTATTAGTTTCTTACTTTTTTATAAGTTTTTATTACAATAGCAAGTTTATCACGATAAGCATTAGTTTCAAAAGGTTTAATCATTTTTTTAGATTCTTCACATTCTCTATTATTATCACTCCTAGTAGTAATTTCTTTACGCATATCTGTTATAGTAAAACCATAATTAGTTTTTTTCATTTTTCTATTAAAAACATTACTTATATGTTGTACAATTGTATAACAGAAATTTTTATTTATTCTTATTAAATACCAGTAAATATCGATTATATTTTTATCTTTAAGAATATTATCGGTACACGATACTATTATATTTTCTGATGTTTTTATATTAGTTTCTAAATAATCAACATAAATATGTCTAACAAGAATTGATAGTTTATTTTCTTGATTATTATAAGCTATAATAATTAATAGTTTATTTTTATTAAGAGGATTATAATAATTAACAAATTCATTAATTTCGTAAGCTATAAATCCAAAAATATTTTGTATAATCGTATCAGAGACAGTACAATAATCAGTTTTAGAATAACGTTCTATATATGAATTTTGTCGTAATCTCTGACTTATAGAATCCGATTTTATTGTAGATTTATATATTATTTTTTCTTTGTTATCAACTGTTTTTACTTTAAGAGTATATATATCATCAAGATCCATTTTTTTTTTTCAATTTGCATACAATTTAATATTATAAATATTAAATTCAAATAAGTAAATATATTTACAAATTTTTAAGTTATTTTCTAAAGTTTTTCTGCAGATTATAAAAAATTAAATTAAATTAAATAATAGATAATATTAATAAATAATAATACTACAAATATCTTTTTCAAAATCTATAATTAAAACACATTTATTATATTCAATATTTTTTATTTTATTTTTTTTATAAATTTTAATAAGTAATTTTAAATAGTTTTTAATATAATCATCGTTATTTAAAATAAATATATTATCTTCATTATTATTATTATTATAAATAATATTTTGTAAAGAGTTATTAACTTCAATTATATTTTTAAGTAATTGTTTAATAGTAATATTAGTAGTGTAATGTTTATCTAAATTATTTTTATTGTTTTTAAATTTCTTTAATTTATTATTTTTTTTTATTTTATTAAAATTAAATTTTTCGCTATGTGTTATAATATTAAATATTGGTTTATTTTTAATTTCTTGTATTATAGATTTCTCTTTAAACAATGATATTTCATATATATAATCTTTACAGTCTTTTTTATTAATATTATTTATTATTTTACCATTTAATTGATTACAAGAATTACATTTAATAAATATATTATTATTATTATTTAAACAATATATTATTCCTTTACAACAATCTATTATTAATTTATAATCAGTTATATGAGTAGTATTAATTTTAAGATTAAATCTTTGTTCAATATATTTTATTATATTTTTTTTATTTATGAATTTATTGAATTGTATAATATTTTCAGTATTATTATTATTACAATTATTATTATAAAATTCTTTTATAGTAGAAATTTCTATTAAATTATTTTCAAATTCTTTTAATTTATTACAATATAAATCTAAATCAAATACAAATTCAGTATTATAATTAATAATCATAGAAGATTTATCATTACTTTCTGTAGATAAATGATCGCATTTATTTGTAAAAGATATTATTATAATTTTTATTTTATAATTATTATCCATTTTTTTTTTATAAGAATAGTTCTTTAATATATATATAACTAAAATAAAATAAATAAATATCTTTTTTATCAGCTAAATAAAAAATCACCACCAAAATACAAGTAATAAAAACTTTAATATAATATATATTTTTTTTTCTTAATAGAAATTATATTATAATTAAATATAAATAAATGAGCACTAATATTAATTACAAAAATATAAAAATTCTTATTAGAAATAATGCTATTAATAGCAGCAATGAAATTAAAGGTATATCTGATCATCATTTAACAAATTTAATATCTTATATTATAATTAATTTAAACACTGTATCGCGCTATCAAGAAGATAATGATATAATATTTGCAATAGTTAAAAAAGTATTTCCTACAGCTAATACTAATTTTAAATCATTTAATATAACTATAGCGAAAAAAAATAAAAAAACTAATGAATTTAAATTTATTATATTAATATCAGTAGTATTAAAATCTAATGAAAATGAAGACAATAAATCTATTATTAATTTTTATAATCTTTTTGTAAATACATTATATAGTAGATTAGAGCAAAAAATACGAAAAATAACAGCTGCTTCTAATACTAATAGTTTTTATTTATCATGTGATAATGAAGCATCTAAAAAGAGATATAAAGAAAAACAAAATATTTTAAAAAATAAACTTAATTTATATAATAATGTATTAAATATAGTTAAAAGCTATAAAATATAAATTTAATCTGCTTAAAATTTCTATAAAATAATAATTTTATTTATTTGATTTTTTGCGTTAAAATTATTAATAAGTTATATTTCACTAGACAAAAAATGAACAATAAAGAATTATTAAAAAATATAACTGATATTACATTTAAAAAATTAATAAAAAATTATGAAGATGTTATAAATAGTTTTAAATTTAGCAGATTATATTATATATATGAAATAAGTTTTATTGGAATATTTATTTCTATATTATTAAATTTATATTGTATATATTATTATAAAAAAATAAAAAAAAAATACAATAAATAAAATATAATTTATTTTATCTTTTTGTTATTTGATTTTAGTAATTATTATATATATAAAATAATATACTCCAATTTATTAATCTTATTAATAATATTTATTTCAGTAAATAAAATAATGTCACATTTTATAATTTTTATTCTTTATTATATTCTTTTTTCTTTAAATATATATTTTTTTTCTCATAATCTAATTTTTCCGGTGAAAAAATAATTTTATTACAGTTATTATTTGTGCAAAGTATTGATATAACTTTTTTTGTTGTTGACATTATATTTTTGTGCGGGCTAAAATGCGCAAATGTTTCTATATAACCATCATGACCAACTCTACAATGCTCTTTAGATTGATTACATGTAAGACATTTATATTTACTTGAATCTGTTCCTAATAGTTGACTTCTTGGTCCATGTGGATGAGGAGTTTTTTCTTGAGTTGTATTAGCGCTAGAAGTAATTTTAACTACTGCTTTTTTTTTAATTTCTTCGTCGCTCATTAAGTCGAATTTATAACCTATTACATAACCTTTAGGTATAAAAGTAGATAAATCGTCGCCATTATTTTTATCCATGTTTTTTAAATAAACAATAATAAAATTTTTTATTCAAAATTATATAATATATATATTTTAACTACTTTAATTATTTAACATATATAGTACGATTGTTTTTAATTTAATAATAAATAAATATATATATTTTAATCGTTTTTATTTAATAAACAATTATATATCTTTAGCTACTTAATTTAATTTAATCTTTATAATAATCTACAAACGTAAATAAAAAAAAATAATATTATTTTTAAATTTAAAATAAATAATATATTTAATTTATTATTTATAGTTTTTCGTTAGAATAAATTTCTTTAATTTTATTTTTATATTTATCTATAAAAATTTGTAGTAATTTAAAGTTTTCTTTGTTTAATTCTTTTTCTTCTCCAATAAAAATCATAAATATTACATGAAGTATAGCAAAATGTTTAATAATTAATATTGTATTTATATTTATATTCATTAAATCTTTATAATTATAACTATTATCATCTATTTCAATTATATTTTCTGTATAATTATTATTTAATAATGTTTTATTTCTAATATCTAACATTGAAGTATATACAAATATTGATTCTTCAAGATAATTATAAATTAATTTATTATAATCATCATTATAATATTCTTCATTATGTGATATATTTATATCAATTTTTTTAACATGATTTGATTCTAAATAACTAAAACAAGTAAAAATAGTGTTTATATTTTTAGAATTATCTAACTCACAATTTGTAATATTATTATTATAATCTGTTATATTTATTTTAATTTTTTTTGCGGCTGAAATGTTATAAGAGAATTTAATTTCTACATCTCTATAATTATGACAAGTATAACGATTTGAATTCTTTGAAATATTTAAAAATAATTCTTCAAGTTTTTCACTATCATTATATTTACCTTCGTTAATACTATTGAAAAGATCATTGTCAAACTTAAACATTGTTTAATTAAAATATAATGATTATAATTTTTTTATAATAATAATACAAATCAAAAAGAAAAAAATATAATACAAACAGTTAATATTAATATTAACTGCTTAAATTTATTTTTTAGAATTAGTTATTTTAATATAAACAGAATATATATTATCTAAGCTATTTAAAATAAATATCTCTTATTTATAATAATTTCTTAGTTTGTATTTTAATTAAATTTAGCAAAAAGATATTAAATTAAAAAAAAATAATATTAATGTATTATTTATTTATAAAATATTAAATTAAAACTAATAAAATTAAAATTATTGAATCTTTTTATATTTTAATTATAATTTAATTTAAGCAGCTATTTTATTTACTTATTAAATAATAATATTTAAATCTAAAATTAACAGAAATAAAAAAAATATTTTGTTATTTTTTAATTATTTATCTGCAAAATATTCGCATTATACTATAAGTTGTAAAAATTATATATAAAGTATTTAATACTTTATTAAATAATTTATAACTAGAATATATCTTTTAATTAATATTATTTAATCTGCTAAAAAATGAATTATTATTAATAATGAAATTGCTTTAAATTAAAGATAAAATAAACTAAACATATATTATTTATAATATAATATAAGAATAAAAAACAATTTAAAAAAATAGTATAATTACAATATTATATGTATAATATATTATAGTAAATTCTTTTTTTTTTAATTTTCAATTAAAAACAGATATATATTAAATAATATTTTTTTATTCTTAATCAAAAATACTATGAGTATTATATTACTTTTGGTGGGGATAATAGTTTTATTTGTAGCTTATTATCTTTATATTCTTAATAAGACTATTGCTATAAAGAAAAAATGCGGCAATATTACGCCGCTATTAAATGCAGATGGAAAAAAAATACTATGCCCGAATACATATACAACTGATTATCTATATGCTGTAGAAAACTCAGCTCAATGTAATAATGGCGCGTTATGTAGAAAATGCCACGGTACTAGCGATAGTTCAGTACTTACTAATATTCCTGTTATTTATTCTTCCGATGGCAAATGGCCAAACAAAATAGAAAAATATGGAGAATATTATGTAACAGACGGAATAGAAGTCTCTAAAGAATGTGGTGGTAATTAAAATAAATATATATATAATCTATTATTATTTTTTTTTTTGAATATTATTTTTTTATTAAAATTATGTCTTATGAAATAATTTTTAACTATAAATTAAAAGATTGCAATTTTGATATAGATAATGTATCTTCAGAGCCTATATATCTAGAAAATTTTATTAAAACTTTAAACGATGATAGAATTATTACATTATGTAATCTATTGAATATATCAGATGAAGATATGAAATATATAAGAAGCTGCGACGATAATTCAATAATTACTACTGATAAATTTGTTAATGATTACTTATATAAATATAAAGATACGCCTGATAACGCTATGTTATTAAAAGAAATATTTAAAATTTCAGATTTGATTAATGAAGAAAAATATATAGATTCAATTATTAAAAGCAGAAAAAAAAATAACTCTTCTAATTATACTTTAAACTATAATGAATGGACTAACTTAAGAATACTACTTTATCCTTCATTAAATGAAAAAGTATGTAAATGGGAAAATATTATTAATGCATCTAATTTAAATCAGTGGGAAATAGAAGAAACAATAAAAAAATATAAATTACTAGACAAACAAATTGTAAAAAAATCAAGATTTGAAGGGCTTTTTTGTATAATTAAAATACGTAATATTAGTATTAATACATTAGATTTTATTAATCTGCTAAAAAAAGCTAAATATAATAAAAAAGAAAGAATATTTATAATTGATTGTCTTACTACAGAAAACTAAAAAAAATTTAAAATTTGAATATATAAATATTTATTAAAATAATAATATGAATAACAACAGTAATAATAAATTATCAGTAAATGATATAAAAAATAAAATTCTTCGAAAAAAATTACATAGAATATTAGTAACTATAGGTAGATATAAAATGGACTGTAAAACAAATATTATAACTAGATCATATGCTAATAATAACTCGACTATAATAGACTGCTATGGTGAAAAATTTAAAAATCTAATTTATAATATTGGATTAACAGAAGAAGATTACAGAACTATAATAATAGCAGATGAAAAAGATATTAATATAGGTTATATAGCCGCTACTCATATAAAAAAATTTGTTAAAAATAATACAAAAAATATAAATATTCTATATAATATTTTATCAAGCAAATCACATTCTATTACTACTAATGATATTTATCAAGAATTATTTTCTTACTTACTAAATGAAGTAAAATTAAATTTAATAACTTCTGCTGCAGATAACAGAGTTATTTCTTTAAATACAACTAATACTATTATAATTGGTAAAATATTAAATAAAGATATAAGCAAAACTAAAACTTTATTAGAAAATTTAGGTTTAGAAAAAAAATTTAATAAAATATTAGTTCTAATAAAAAATAAAGATGAAACAACTACAAACAGATTAACAGCTTTATTAAAAATTTTAATTTTTAAACGTTTTTCTACAACTGTTAACGAATTTATAAATATTATGCTTGAATCGAATTATAGCAAAGAAGAATGTGATAAATTTATTAACAAAATAATAAAAAAAATTCCAAATGAAACAGATAGTTATTCTCAAATATAATTACATTTACATATTGAGCAACCACTATTATTAATTATATTATTTTTGCTATATACTTTACTATTATATTTTTTTGTTATATCTGTTTTTAAATTATCAGGCAGCCAATTATAATCAATATTTTTTTCTTTGTATAATTCATTAATATTTGATTCATTATCATTATTTTCTTTATATTTATCTTGTTTTAATTTTTTTATACATTCAATATTATCGACGCATTTACTACTATGAGTAATACAAGGATAATCTCTTACAACCTTTTTTAAATTATTATCATATAAAGAAAACAAATCCTTACATAATTTATATCTTTTATTGTTACATGTTGCATTTTGTATACTATTATTACTAATATTTAAATATATATCATAATAATTAGATATTATTGCAGATATTCTATCTAATATATTTTTTTTTGTTAATTTATTAGTTATATTATTTTTTTTACAATATTTATCTATTTCGCTATAAACATATTCTTTGTTATATTTATTATTACAATATAAGTTATTCATTCCTATATTTTTATAAACATTATTTATTACATCAACACTTTTTATAGAATAATTATTAAAATCGTAATTTTCGTCTATTATTACTGCTTTTAACATTTTTTATTTAATATTTATATTTATTTATTTAATTTTAAATCAAATATAGACTAAAAAACTATATAAACACTAATATGAAATTAACTTAATAATAAATAAAAAGAGTGAATTATTTATTCACGTCTATAAATATACAAAATAAAAAATGACTATAATCAATAACATTTTTAATTACAGCAGCTTTAAAAAAGAAAATAAAATTAAAGAAGCAGTTAAAATACTAGATGATAAATTAATATTTAGCACTTATATAGTATTAGAAATAAATCATTATAAAAATTTATATACTTTTACTATAAAAAATATCGATAATAAATTAAAAGCTATTAATTTAGATAATAATTATATATTTACATTTAATACTGATATAGAAATAAAAAACTTTATAAATGAGCTTATAATAACAATTAAATTAAATAATGAGTTTAATAATAATATAAAATATAATATATTAATTTCTTTAATGCGATTAATATTAAATAATAAATATAATTCTAAAATTACTTTTATTTACAAAAAATATAATAATAATACTATAATATTAGAAAATTTTTTATATTATAATAGAAAATACAATCGATTAATTAAAAAAAAAATAAATTAATTTCTAAAAAAAAAATATAAAAAATATATATATATAAAAAAAATATATATTATATATACACTATTTGTTTATTAAAAACAATTAACATTTAGTATAATATATATATATTTTTTATTTCTATTAAAAATGAATATAGAAGATACACTTAATTTATATATTGAAACTGTAGAAAAATTTGATAATTTAGCTAATAAAATTTTAGATGATAGTGAAGAATCTAATAAATATAAATATGATGTATTATCTGATATATCAAATAATATTAAATTTATAGCAAATAATATTTATAATCTTAAAAATACAAACGATGTAGAAAAATTAGATGAATATCTAATACCTTCTATTTATTTAGATACAGAAATTTATAAATATTTATATACTGCGCAAAAAGAAAATAATCCTACTAATATACAGAAAAATATAATAACTATTCTTAATGAATTTAAAGATATTTCTGATATTGCTGCAGAATATTATACTTTAAAAAGCAGTTATGAAAAAAACAATTATTATACACCTGACCAAACAGATAGTAACAATTATAATAAATTTATAGATAGTGTAAAGAAAATTTCCGCTAATTTAATTAATTTAAAAGAAAAATATAGCAACGATAGTAATATAATTAATATTTTAGCAAATATAGAATATTATATAGAAGATATTATTATATTATAAAAATTTAATTAGTGTATGTAACTAAATGTAATTTATTTTTTACTGTATCTAAGAAAAACTCAATAAAAAATTCATTTTCAATTATTGCGGCAGATTTAATAAAATTTTCTATATAAGTTTGAATATTAGTAATACTTATATAATCTAATATATTATTTTTTTCTATTTTATTTTCGTCTATATTATTATCAGGTAATATTAATTTTACTGCATCTAATTTATTAAATTTTTTATAATTTACTTTATTATCATTTATTATACTTTTTTTTATATTTACTAGAAAATTTTTATTTGTTTCTAGCTCACATGTATACATACATAAATAATTAAAAATATTTTTTTCTTCTTTGCTAGATTTTTCTTTATAGTCAATAGATAAAATATAATTTATTTTATAATACTTGTTTATTAGTAGTGATATATTTTTTAAAACTTCTACCGAGTTATAAAATTTGCTATGTTTATTATTAAAATAACATATATTATATTCAAAATCTATAATAGCTTCAAATTTAATATTTATATTTTTTACTTTAGCGGCAATAGAGTTAAAATAATTTCTTATTATGTTAATATTAATATAATCATCGATATTATCTAAAGATAAATCTATTTTTAATTCTTTTTGATTTATTATATTGATAAAGTCTTTTAAATCTGATTTATTATCATAATTTGTAATATTATAATATTTACAATCATTATTCTTATTTTCATTTGTTTTAGATGATATATCATTAAAACTTAAATTAAACAAATTACATGAGTAAGATTCTTCGAATACTATAATATTACTTTTTAAATTATTATTATTTAAGTAATATGTATATAATTTAAAACAACGTGGCATTTTTGTTTTCTATTAGATATTTTATATTTTACTGCTTATAGAATCAAAAAATTATAAATAAATATGTATACAGATGTTTATTTATTCGATTTTTATTATTATTTATAAAAAGGTTATAATTGTATTTATATTTTAATATATTATATTTTATTAAAATGTTAGTTATAACTTATTTAATAAACGAATTATTTAATAATACTCGTTATACTGATTATTATGAAGAAGAAGATACAATAATTAATTTCTCTAGTAATATATTAAAAAATAAAAATGATACTAATCTTCCAATAAAAAAAATTGAAATAAAATTAATTGATAATGATAAAATTAAAGAATTTAAATTTAGTAACGAAATAAATACTATAAAAAAAATAATATTTTATTGTAATAGTTTTATATTAAATTTAAATAAATATAAAGAAATACAAATAAATATATTATATAATAACGAATATTATGCTAATAATGATGAAATTTATAATAATCTTGAAAAATTAATATGTATTTATTCTAAAATGATAAAAGTTAGAAGATTATTATTAATTTATAATAATGTTTCTTTAATAAAAAATAAATATACTAGTGACGAAAAAATAAAATTAATTATTAATAATAATAAACAATTAAAAAAATATGTATTATATTTAAGAAATACTATATTTGTTATAATATATAAAATTATTTCTGGGAAAGAAACAGAATTAAAAAATAAAGACGTAATAAAAGATATAGAAAATACTATAATAAAAATTGAAAAAAACATTAACGAGATTAACAATATATTAAACGACAATAAAATTTAGTAATAGCAAGTAATTGTTAAAATTATTATAAAAACTAATTTATTTAAAATAATATTAAAAAATAAGCAAATATAAATAAATTACAACAAAAAAAAATAATTAAAATAATTATTTTTTTTTATTTATTATGTATAATATATATATAATTTCGTTAATAGATTTAATTTTTTATAAAATTATTAATAATTCTATACATTTTAAATAATTAATCGCATTTTTATATTTTAAGTAATTATAGCAAAAATCAGTATAATAAACATAAACATCATTGCAATTATTATAATTAGATTCATAACAATTAATAATAAATTTAAAATAAAAAAAGATATATTTAAATTATATATATATATTTTATAATTTTTTATTTTTGCTAAATTATTTAAAAATATATTTTTTTTTGTTTTGTTATCTTAACAGTTTATAATAAAATTATTTCTATCATTTGTACTTAAACTTAAATATAAAAATAATTAATGGATATATATTTTTGCTTATTTTTTTTTTAATTTAATATAAGTTATTAATTTAAAATAAATTTAATAATATTTAGTTATTTTTTTCTTAAAGAAAATTAATATTACAGATAAATTAATTGTGAATTTTTTTAAACAAAGAAAACTTATTACTATTTTAATTAAAATAAAATGTATATTATTTAAATTAATTAATTTACAAATAAGTTTATTTTATTAGAAAAAAGATTAATAATTATCATTTGTATAAAAAATATATTAATTTGCTTGTTAATATTGCTAAGTAAAATAAGTATTTTTTAAAAGCAAATAAAATACTAACACCAATTATATTAATTATTTTTATTATAAATGTGTTATACTACTTTACACTTCGGCAATAAACAAAATAGTAAATATTTTAAGAAAAATAACTTAACAAAAAAACTTATATAAGTAGTAAATTATAATTATTAAATTATACTACACAAATAATTTAAATAATTTAAATTAATAATTATAATTTACTATTTATATAAGTTTTTTTCTGCTAAAGTAACTCTAATAAAGAATATTTATTATTAATATTAACATAATAAATAATAATAAATTAAGTATTTTTTTTTATAATTAGTATTTTTTTATAAAAAAATCTACTATAATATACATTATTCCATCATATATTATTTCTATTAATTTTTTAATATTCCAACTATTATCATTAAATCTTTTATTAACATAACGTTCGATATCATTTAATTCACAATATTTTTCTTTGAAATTAATAATATTTGCATAATATATTTCAATAAAATAGTTAGAAATATAGAATAATTGCTCTATTAAATAATTAGCTACTTCTTTATTATTATTAAATATTTCATTAAATATTCCATTAAATGTATTAGTATATTTATTATTTAATTCTGCAAAATATTTACAATTGTTAAGAAAATTTTTTATTGATAATTCGAAATTTTCTTTTTTTTTTATACGCGGTTATAACTTCAATATATAATTCAGATTTTATATCTTCATTATTTATAAACTCGTTTATATAACAAGAAATTACACTATGTAATTCTATATTACGGTATTTATTATAAAATTTCTCAAGCGAATACGGATTTTTTTCACCTATATCAATACTATATATAGGTAATAAATCAATCATTTTTTAATTTTATTAGCTAATATATATTATATATATATATATTAATAAATTTAAATTAATTTGTTTTTATTGATATATTAAAATAAAATTTATCTTAAAATTAAAAAATATTTTTTTACTGCTAAATAAATTAAATTATTATAAAACTAAAGTTTATTAATTATTTTTTTTTACTGCTGAATAAAAACAAATAAATTATAATCTTTTTAATATCAAAATATCTACCAAAAATTAAATAAATAAAAATATAAATAATTATTTATTTTTAATTAAAAAAATATTTACTGCTAAATAGCAAATATTTTATTATCTAAAATATATAAATAATATAAGTATTTTTCACTGCTGAATATTATTGTTTAATTTAATTTATTTCATAATATATAATTATAAAGAAATTTAAATTTACTACTAAGCAGTTAATAATAAAAAATAATTTTATTATTATTATCTTTTAATATTGTATATATTTATTTATTGCGAATGATATAATTTAAATAAAAAAATATTTAATTTTACTTAAATTTGTTATATTTTAATATATCAACTTTTTCTTATTCTATTTATGTTAATATAAATAATTATATAATAAATTATGGAGAGCGAACAATATAAGAATAGCTATGGTTATAAACAAAGATTGTTAGAAAAAAAAATCTATAATCAGATAGAAATAAAATATATGGATGGGCTTTATTTACAAAATTTACAAGAAATTATAAATGAATATTTAACTGAAAATAAAATACCTTATTACATTAAATATTTTAAAAAAATGAACACTAATAACCTATTCAAATAAAATCTTTCTAACAAAAAATAAATAAATAAATAAATTTCTTTTTATATAGAATAGAAACAAAATACAAAATTTATTCTATATAAAAAGAAATTTATTTATTTATTTATTTTTTTCTGCTTATTTACTTATATATATTTATAAAATTAAATATAAATTTTATATAAATTGTATTAATTTTAAAATGTTAATGTTTACGAATTTGATTTTATGCATTAATAATAATTAAAAAAAATGTCTAGTCTTAGTGCAGCTGTATCTTTATATTTTCAAGAAAAAAAAGATGATTCAGGTATTATTAATATCTTAAATGAACTAAGTCAATATTTCATTGAGATAAATAAGATGGAAATTATAGAAACATTAGAAGATATATATAAAAACTGCTATTCTAATAATCCAGAAATTAATGAAAATATATATAAGTCAATAGATTTTTTAAATGATACAACTGATAAAATAATAAAAATAATAAAAAATCAAATAACATCAGCAGAAAAAATAATTTGTTCAGAATGTATTAATAATATTTACTCAATTATCAATGAACCTTTTCTACCAAAAAAATAATAATTTTATCTTTTACCTTTTTGTTTGTTTGTATAAAAACATAACACTTGATTTTAAGTTATGTTTTATGATATTCAGTAATAACATAAAATTACATTTTATGATTTATTAGTTTTAATACTAGTAATGATAACACTTAATGTAATGTTATTACTGTATATCTTTTTTTCTATTGACATCTAAAAAAATAGTAAACAAATTTTATTTATTGATGTTTTTGAATTTGATTTTATATATTTCAATTACAATAATTAATTTAGAAAATGTCTCTTCTAAACAATATTCGATTAGATATAGAAAACTATCTAAATGGCACCGATGTATTGAAAATAAATAAAACATTAAATTCTTTAAATATGCATTTGCCAGATATAGAAGAAAAGATAAAATATATATTGAGTGAAAATTACAAAATCAATTATTTAAAAAACTCATATGAATTTCAACAAATGAAATCTAATATAATAAATATAATAATTGAAAAGATAAAAGATGAAATAAAAACAAAAAATATACCCCTTTTTTAACATTAGTATGATAGAAATTATAATTGGAGAAAATCTTTATTTAGATTTACCATCAAATATAGAACTATATCCTTACTTTTAAATTTTTCTTTTAATAATCCTTATTTTTCTTCATCTTAACTTAATGTAAATTGTTTAATATAATAATCTAATATTTGTATAAAAACATAACACTTGATTTTAAGTTATGTTTTATGATATTCAGTAATAACATAAAATTACATTTTATGATTTATTAGTTTTAATACTAATAATGATAACACTAATGTAATGTTATTACTGTATATCTTTTTTCTACTTTTTCTATAGATATATAAATTAAATATTTACCAATTATTCAAACACTGCTATTATCACTGAATACAAGGTTAATATAAAAATAATCATCTTGCTACTTAAATATAATTATTTCGAATTTATTTTTACTAAATAAAAATAATTAAAATGGAAATTATAAAATATATTTTAGTAGAAGATCCAAAAGAAACTATAAATGATTATTGTTACTGTAATGAAAATCATTTAATGACAAATACTTGTGTGATCGACAATAATAAATATAATTTAAAATTCTATATTGGTTTAAATGATAAAAACAATAATAATGAATTTGCTTTTGTATCTGATTTTAATACAAAAAATAAAAAAAATGCAGAAACAATTGAAAATAATGCAAAAGAAGTAATAAAATTATCATTTACAGATTATAATAACGATGATCTAAATAAAATTAAAAAAGATATTATAAATCAATTTAATAATAGCGGATTTTTCTTATATGTAATACCTGAAGATTATAATACTGGAAAATGTGTAAATATAGATAATTTTAATAAAACTGTTATTCAAGAAGCAATACAAAAAATAAATAATGAATTAGTTGACTTAGGTTTAACTATTAAATTATATAAATATGTATCTTCTTATTCGACTATAAATAATATAAATCTTAATAAATTAGAATATATAACTTTAGGTGAAGATAAAATTGCAGAAGTATTAGTTACTGATAATTATAGTCCTTTTAAAAATAACTTAGGAGTTTTAATTGAAAAATTAATCGAAAAATGGTCTATAATTAATTTATTAGAAAAGAAATATAATATACCTACATCATTTACCTTTAGTACTAATTGCGATTGTATGTATCTTAAAAAGCTTGGATTTCACACAGATTATGAAACTAAAGAAAATATATTAAAATATTACAAATGTAAAAATCTATTACAACAATTAGTTAATATAATTTAAATATATTATTCAATATTATATATAATTATTTTTTTTTCTGCAAAATTAATTAAACTTTATAGCCCCGCCGTATAACTAATATATAACTACTTTATTCTACAATTACAATAAAAATTTAAATCACCACTATTATAATTAAATTATTTCGCCCTACTATAAACAAACATTATATAATTAATTATTTTAGCTGCTAAGAACAAATATATAAATTAAATTATTTTAGCCGCTAAATAACTAATATATAAGCAAATATATAAATTAAATTATTTCGCCCTACTATAAACAAATATTATATAAATTAAATTATTTTAGCTGCTAAGAACAAATAATATATAAATTAAATTATTTTGGCCGTTAAAAACAAATATTATATAAATTAAATCATCTTATCTGCTAAAAACAAATAATATATAAATTAATTATTCCGCCGCTAAGAACAAATAATATATAAATTAAATATTTTAGCCGCTAAAAACAAATATATAAGCAAATATATAAATTAAATTATCTTATCTGCTAATACAAATATATAATTAATTATAATTATTTAGTAGCTACAACAGCTATAACAAATATATAAATTAAATATTTTAGCCGCTAAAAACAAATATATAAGCAAATATATAAATTAAATTATCTTATCTGCTAATACAAATATATAATTAATTATAATTATTTAGTAGCTACAACAGCTATAACAAATATATAAATTAATTATTCTGCTATTATAAGCAAATAATATATAAATTAAATTATTTTCTCTGCTAAGATCAAATATATAATTAAATACTTTATCTCCGCTAAATACAAATATAGCAAATATATAATTAAATACTTATCTATTGAGAACTAATATATAATTAATAATTTCACCGCTAAGAACTAATATACAATTAATAATTTCGCCGCTAAGAACTAATATAATAAATCAAATATTTAGCCGCTATAATTAAATTATTTTTTTATCTGCTAAATATTTAGCAGTTATAACTAACTAATATATAAATTAAATATCTAGCCGCTATAAACAAATATATAATTAATTGTTTCACCGCTAAAAGTAAATATATATTTAAATATATAAATTAAATAAGCAGCTATAACAAATATATATTTAAATACTTTATCTGCTAATATATAAATATATAATTAATTATTCGCCACTAAGAACAAATATATATTTAAATACTTTATCTGCTATAACAAATATATAATTAAATATTTAGCAGCTATAACAAATATTATATTTAAATACTTTAGCCGCTATAACAAATATATATTTAAATACTTTATCTACTAATATATAAATATATAATTAAATATTTAGCAGCTATAACAAATATTATATTTTAAATACTTTAGCCGCTATAACAAATATATAATTAAATACTTTATCTGTTATAACAAATATATATTTAAATATTTAGCCGCTATATTTAAATATTTAGCCGCTATAACAAATATATAATTAAATACTTTATCTGCTATAACAAATATATATTTAAATATTTAGCCGCTATATTTAAATATTTAGCCGCTATATTTAAATATTTAGCCGCTATAACAAATATATAATTAAATACTTTATCTGCTATAACAAATATATATTTAAATATTTAGCCGCTATATTTAAATATTTAGCCGTTATAACAAATATATATTTAAATATTTAGCCGCTATAATTAAATTATTTTTTTATCTGCTAAATATTTAGCAGTTATAACTAACAAATATATAAATTAAATATTTAGCCGCTAACAAATATACATTTAAATATTTAGCCGCTATAATTAAATACTTTATCTCCACTAATACAAATATATATAATTAATTGTTTGCCGCTATAATTAAATACTTATTTACTAATACAAATATATATAATTAATTATTTAGCGGCTATAATTAAATACTTTATCTCCACTAATACAAATATATATAATTAAATATTTAGCAGCTATAATACAAATATATAATTAAATATATTAATTAATTATTTAGCAGTTATAACAAGTATATATAATTAAATACTTTATCTACTAATACAAATATATAATTAATTATTTAGTGGCTATAACAAATATATAATTAAATATTTAGCAGCTATAACAAATATATAATTAAATACTTTATCTGCTAATATAAATATATATATAATTAAATACTTTATCTGCTAATACAGATATATATAATTAATTTTTGCCGCTAAAAACAAATATATATAATTAAATATTTAGTAGCTATAACAAATATATAATTAAATACTTTATCTGCTAATACAGATATATATAATTAAATATATAATTAAATATTTAGCCGCTAATAACAAATATATAATTAATTATTTAGCAGTTATAACCAATATATAATTAAATATATAATTAATTGTTTACCGCTAAAAAAAAAAATATATAATTAAATATTTAGCCGCTAATAACAAATATATAATTAATTATTTTAACGGCTAACAAATATATAATTAATTATATAATTAAATACTTTATCTGCTAATACAAATATATATAATTAGTTATTTAGCAGTTATAACAAATATATATAATTAAATACTTTATCTGCTAATATAAATATATAATTAAATACTTTATCTCTGCTAAATACAAATATATATAATTAAATATATAATTAATTATTTAGCATCTATAACAAATATATAATTAATTATATAATTAAATACTTTATCTGCTAATACAAATATATATAATTAGTTATTTAGCAGTTATAACAAATATATATAATTAAATACTTTATCTACTAATATAAATATATAATTAAATACTTTATCTCTGCTAAATACAAATATATATAATTAAATATATAATTAATTATTTAGCATCTATAACAAATATATAATTAATTATATAATTAAATACTTTATCTGCTAATACAAATATATATAATTAGTTATTTAGCAGTTATAACAAATATATATAATTAAATACTTTATCTGCTAATATAAATATATAATTAAATACTTTATCTCTGCTAAATACAAATATATATAATTAAATATATAATTAATTATTTAGCATCTATAACAAATATATAATTAATTATATAATTAAATACTTTATCTGCTAATACAAATATATATAATTAGTTATTTAGCAGTTATAACAAATATATATAATTAAATACTTTATCTACTAATATAAATATATAATTAAATACTTTATCTCTGCTAAATACAAATATATATAATTAAATATATAATTAATTATTTAGCATCTATAACAAATATATAATTAATTATTTAGCAGCTAACAAATATATATAAAATTAAATACTTTATTCGCTAATACAAATATATATAATTAAATATATAATTAATTATTTAGCAGCTATAATAAATATATAATTAATTATTTAGCAGCTAACAAATATATATATATAATTAAATACTTTATCTGCCTAATACAAATATATAATTAAATATTTAGCGGCTAACAAATATATAATTAAATACTTATCTGCCTAATACAAATATATAATTAAATATTTAGCAGTTATAACAAGTATATATAATTAAATATTTAGCAGCTATAACAAATATATAATTAATTTTTTACCGTCAAAAACAAATATATATAATTAATTATTTACTGGCTATAACAAATATATAATTAAATATTTAGCAGTTATAACAAATATATAATTAAATATTTAGCGGCTATAACAGATATATATAATTAAATATTTAGCAGTTATAACAAGTATACATAATTAAATACTTTATCTACTAATATAAATATATAATTAAATATTTAGCAGTTATAACAAATATATAATTAAATATTTAGCTGCTATAACAGATATATATAATTAAATATTTAGCAGTTATAACAAGTATATATAATTAAATACTTTTG
The DNA here is from genome assembly GCF_058129835.1 of Hydra viridissima. NCBI lineage: Eukaryota > Metazoa > Cnidaria > Hydrozoa > Anthoathecata > Hydridae > Hydra > Hydra viridissima. The sequence goes on from NW_028324320.1 coordinate 625,118, forward strand.
CCTAATACAAATATATAATTAATTATTTAGCGGCTAACAAATATATAATTAAATACTTTATCTGCTAATACAAATATATATAATTAAATATTTAGCAGTTATAACAAATATATATAATTAAATATTTAGCAGTTATAACAAATATATAATTAATTATTTAGCGGCTAACAAATATATATAATTATATATTTAGCAGTTATAACAAATATATAATTAAATACTTTATCTGCTAATACAAATATATAATTAATTATTTAGCAGTTATAACAAATATATAATTAAATATTTAGCTGCTATAACAGATATATATAATTAAATATTTAGCAGTTATAACAAGTATATATAATTAAATACTTTTGCCTAATACAAATATATAATTAATTATTTAGCGGCTAACAAATATATAATTAAATACTTTATTTGCTAATATTTAAATATATAATTAATTATTTGCCGCTAAAAACAAATATATAATTAAATATATAATTAATTATTTGCCGCTAAAAAAAAATATATAATTAAATACTTTATCTGCTAATACAGATATATATAATTAAATACTTTATCTGCTAATACAGATATATATAATTAATTACTTAGCGGCTATAACAAATATATAATTAATTACTTAACAGTTATAATAAATATATATAATTAAATATTTAGCAGTTATAACAAATATATAATTAAATACTTTATCTGCTAATACAGATATATATAATTAAATACTTAACAGTTATAATAAATATATATAATTAAATATTTAGCAGTTATAACAAATATATAATTAAATACTTTATCTGCTAATACAGATATATATAATTAAATACTTAACAGTTATAATAAATATATATAATTAAATATTTAGCAGTTATAACTAATATATAATTAAATATTTAGCAGTTATAACAAATATATAATTAAATACTTTATCTGCTAATACAGATATATATAATTAATTACTTAAACAGTTATAATAAATATATATAATTAAATATTTAGCAGTTATAACTAATATATAATTAAATATTTAGCAGTTATAACAAATATATAATTAAATACTTTATCTGCTAATACAGATATATATAATTAATTACTTAAACAGTTATAATAAATATATATAATTAAATATTTAGCGGATATAATAAATATATAATTAATTACTTAGCGGCTATAACAAATATATAATTAAATATTTAGCAGTTAATATAAATATATAATTAAATATTTAGCGGCTATAATAAATATATAATTAATTACTTAGCGGCTATAACAAATATATAATTAAATATTTAGCAGTTAATATAAATATATAATTAAATATTTAGCAGTTATAACAAATATATATAATTAAATATATAATTAAATATTTAGCATTTATAACAAATATATATAATTAAATATATAATTAAATATTTAGCAGTTATAACAAATATATATAATTAAATATATAATTAAATATTTAGCCGTTATAACAAATATATATAATTAAATATTTAGCAGTTATAACAAATGTATAATTAAATACTTTATCTACTAATACAGATATATATAATTAATTACTTAACAATTATAATAAATATATATAATTAAATATTTAGCAGTTATAACAAATATATAATTAAATATTTAGCAGCTATAACAAATATATAATTAATTATTTAGCAGTTATAACAAATGTATAATTAAATACTTTATCTGCTAATACAAATATATATAATTAATTATTTAGCAGTTATAATAAATATATATAATTAATTATTTAGCAATTAAACAAATATATAATTAAATTATTTTAGCGGCTAATAACAAATATATATATATAAATTATTTTAGCGGTTAAATAATAAACATATAATTAAACAAATATATAATTAAATTATTTTAGCGGCTAATAACAAATATATATATATATAAATTATTTTAGCGGTTAAATAATAAACATATAATTAAACAAATATATAATTAAATTATTTTAGCGGCTAATAACAAATATATATATATATAAATTATTTTAGCGGTTAAATAATAAACATATAATTAAATATTTTATCTGCTAAGAACAGATATATAAATTAAATTATCTTATTTGCTAAAATTATTCGGCAGTAAAAAAAATAACAAATATAAAATAATTAAATTATTTACAGTTAAATTAATTATTTTGCCGGCTAAATAACAAATATATAATTAGATTATTTTTGTTTACTAAAAATAAATATATAATATATTAATAGTAATTTGTTGTTTAGTGAACAAGAAATTAAATATTTATACTGCTAATAGTTAATATAATTAAATATTTTTATTGAATAATAAGTTAAATATAAATAATGAGTAAATATATTAATATTTTTTTATTGAATTAAATACATAATATAGATATTAAATTATTAATTAAGTTATATTAATAAATATATTTAGTATGTATATTTTTTTTTGTAAATTACATTTGTGCAACTTAAAATTACATTTGTGCAAATTAAATTACATTTGTACAACTTAAAATTACATTTGTGTAAATTAAATTACATTTGTGCTAATTAAAATTACATTTATGCAAATTAAAATTACATTTGTGTAAATTATGTGCAACTTAAAATTACATTTGTGCAACTTAAAATTACATTTGTGCAACTTAAAATTACATTTGTGCAAATTAAATTACATTTGTGCAACTTAAAATTACATTTGTGCAACTTAAAATTACATTTGTGCAACTTAAAATTACATTTGTGCAAATTAAATTACATTTGTGCAACTTAAAATTACATTTGTGTAAATTAAATTACATTTGTGCAAATTAAATTACATTTGTGCAACTTAAAATTACATTTGTGTAAATTAAATTACATTTGTGCAAATTAAAATTACATTTGTGTAAATTATGTGCAACTTAAAATTACATTTGTGCAACTTAAAATTACATTTGTGTAAATTAAATTACATTTGTGCAAATTAAAATTACATTTGTGTAAATTATGTGCAACTTAAAATTACATTTGTGTAAATTAAATTACATTTGTGCAACTTAAAATTACATTTGTGTAAATTAAATTACATTTGTGCAAATTAAAATTACATTTGTGTAAATTATGTGCAACTTAAAATTACATTTGTGCAACTTAAAATTACATTTGTGCAACTTAAAATTACATTTGTGTAAATTAAATTACATTTGTGCAACTTAAAATTACATTTGTGTAAATTAAATTACATTTGTGCAAATTAAAATTACATTTGTGTAAATTATGTGCAACTTAAAATTACATTTGTGTAAATTAAATTACATTTGTGCAAATTAAAATTACATTTGTGTAAATTATGTGCAACTTAAAATTACATTTGTGCAAATTAAATTACATTTGTGCAACTTAAAATTACATTTGTGCAAATTAAATTACATTTGTGCAACTTAAAATTACATTTGTGTAAATTAAATTACATTTGTGCAAATTAAAATTACATTTGTGTAAATTATGTGCAACTTAAAATTACATTTGTGCAAATTAAATTACATTTGTGCAACTTAAAATTACATTTGTGCAAATTAAATTACATTTGTGCAACTTAAAATTACATTTGTGTAAATTAAATTACATTTGTGCAAATTAAAATTACATTTGTGTAAATTATGTGCAACTTAAAATTACATTTGTGCAAATTAAATTACATTTGTGCAACTTAAAATTACATTTGTGTAAATTAAATTACATTTGTGCAAATTAAAATTACATTTGTGTAAATTATGTGCAACTTAAAATTACATTTGTGTAAATTAAATTACATTTGTGCAAATTATGTGCAACTTAAAATTACATTTGTGTAAATTAAATTACATTTGTGCAAATTAAAATTACATTTGTGTAAATTATGTGCAACTTAAAATTACATTTGTGCAACTTAAAATTACATTTGTGTAAATTAAATTACATTTGTGCAAATTAAAATTACATTTGTGTAAATTATGTGCAACTTAAAATTACATTTGTGTAAATTAAATTACATTTGTGCAAATTAAAATTACATTTGTGTAAATTATGTGCAACTTAAAATTACATTTGTGCAAATTAAATTACATTTGTGCAACTTAAAATTACATTTGTGCAAATTAAATTACATTTGTGCAACTTAAAATTACATTTGTGTAAATTAAATTACATTTGTGCAAATTAAAATTACATTTGTGTAAATTATGTGCAACTTAAAATTACATTTGTGCAAATTAAATTACATTTGTGCAACTTAAAATTACATTTGTGCAAATTAAATTACATTTGTGCAACTTAAAATTACATTTGTGTAAATTAAATTACATTTGTGCAAATTAAAATTACATTTGTGTAAATTATGTGCAACTTAAAATTACATTTGTGCAAATTAAATTACATTTGTGCAACTTAAAATTACATTTGTGTAAATTAAATTACATTTGTGCAACTTAAAATTACATTTGTGTAAATTAAATTACATTTGTGCAAATTAAAATTACATTTGTGTAAATTATGTGCAACTTAAAATTACATTTGTGCAAATTAAATTACATTTGTGCAACTTAAAATTACATTTGTGTAAATTAAATTACATTTGTGCAACTTAAAATTACATTTGTGTAAATTAAATTACATTTGTGCAAATTAAAATTACATTTGTGTAAATTATGTGCAACTTAAAATTACATTTGTGCAAATTAAATTACATTTGTGCAACTTAAAATTACATTTGTGTAAATTAAATTACATTTGTGCAACTTAAAATTACATTTGTGTAAATTAAATTACATTTGTGCAGAAAAATACAAAAATGTAATTTAATTTACATAAATGTTAAAAAAATTTACATACAAACAAAAAAAATATAAATACCATACTAAATATATAATTAATTATATATTTAGTGTTAATATATAATTAATTATATATTTAGTATGGTACTTATGAGTTAATAAATCTTTTCTTTTGGCTAAATAATCGTATTTATTAGTTTTTTACTGCGGAGTTACTTAATAGAAAAAAAATAAAAACTTTTAAATATTTATCTTTTTGATTTTAAATAATTAGTATATAAAAATACAAACATAATATTATAATATATTATATTATAATATAATAATATAATATATTTAAAATGATTATTTTTAATACAGATAAACCGCTAACAACAATACAAAATAAATATAATCATTCGTATGTTAATTTTACAATAGAAATTTTAACTAAAGCTCAAGAAATAATTAATGATAACAGCATAATAGCTATTATTATTATTATTGAAATTATATTAATTATATTATTATTAATTGTATGTTATAGTGTTTGGTAAAAAACAAAAATAATAAATTTTAATATATATTATATTATTTAGATAAATTAAATATAAAAAAAAATATATATATATATTTTTTTTCTGCTAGAATTTATATATATATTTTATTTTGATTATATTGTTTAAATATTTAAACACTGAAATATTTAAATGTTTAAATATTTTATATCAGATTATATAACTAAAAATAATTAGTAAAACTGTATTTGAAATGAATAAATTTTTATTAATATTAATAGTAATAATTTCTATAATTTCTGCTTTTGTATTTAATTTAATTTGCTCAATTGTTTATATAGCGATAAAGATGATAGAAACAGAAAAAAAATTATTAACGAGATTTATATTATATATTCTATATATATTAAAAAGTAAAATAGTTTTTATACTTTTAATAATATCTCTTATACTATTATTAAATAATAGTAATGAAATAATTGTTATAATTATCGCAATTATATATTTTATATTAGTATTTATTATATATTATTATATTAATAAAAATACAGAATTTTATTATATGTTATTACTTCCATTTATAATAAATAATAAATTAAATTAACAAAAAAAACATATATATATTTTTTTTCTGCTAAAGTTTATATTTATATATATATTCTGTTTTGATTTTACTACTAAATATTTAAATAAATAATAATATCAAAAAATACCTCAATATTTTAATATTTTAAATTAAATCAGCAATGAATTTAACAACTACATTAGCACCAAAAGCTGTTGGTAAAACCGCAGTAGAAATAGATAAAGATTTATTAATATTATTAATAATAATTTCTCTAGTTTCTGCTTTTGTAATTAATTTAGTTTTCTCAATTGCTTATATTGTAATAGTAGAATACAAACAGAAAAGAAACTCATTAATAAGATTTATATCATATATCGTATATATATTAAAAAGCAAAATAGTTTTTATACTTTTAATAATATCTCTTATAGGATTATTAGTGGCAGCATTTTGTATTAAACTATATGATACTGTTTATCCAGGACAACATTTTCAATATCCTTATTATTACGCTCCTTCAAATTTGTACGCAGGAGTAATTATATTATTTGCAGGTATAGGTATACTTATATTTGTTTTAATGTTAGTAATCTTAATTAGAATAAATATAATATTATATAATTGTATATATAAAAACAATAAAAATAATGATTCCGGGTATGAAAGTGGTAGTATATCATCATGTGTTTAAATACTATATAATAATATATACTTCTGTTTGATTTTTCTATTTATATTTATTAATAGAAAATATATTAAAATGCCTTATTACGATGTTAATGTTCTTTTTGAGTATCTAGATATAAATAATATAACATTAATAGGTAATGGTAAAAGTAATGCTGCTTTTGAATATATAATAAATAAATACATTAAAGAAGAAGTAAAAAAATTAGATCCTAATAATTGGGGAATTTTTTCAGTAATTATATTAATATTATTAATAAGTACTATTATATTAACAATAACAGCTGCATTTATAATTAGATATATTATAAAATGGTATTATAATTATAAAGAAAAATATCTAAATAAAGAAAAATATTTAAATAAAGAAAAAATAATTTTACTAGGAATGAAAAAAAATTCTACCAAGACTACTATTAAAAGTAAAGTAACTATAGTGTAAAAAAAAAATATATAAAAAAAAAAATAAATATTAAATATTTATTTTTTTATAATAGTTTTATAAACAATAAAATAAGAAAAAAAATATTTATTAACCTAAATTAATATAATATTTGCTGTGTTATAATAATATATAATAATAAATTTAATTTGTTTGTTTCTATTATCTGCAAGTTATTATATTTATTATATAATTTTTTTTTCTTAGCAAATTTATTATTAAAATAAAAATTAATATTATTTACTTTTTTCTGTTTATTTTTCTTTTTATTACATATCAAATCAAAATCATATAATGAATTAGATTCTATTATATCATTAATTTTATAACAATTATAAGTGTATTTATTTTTTTTATTTTTTAGCATTTTTTAATTTTTTTTTATATATATATAATTATTATTATTACGTGATTATTTTATATAGAAGTAATTAAATCAAAATAGATAAGATATAATAAAAAAAAAATATAATAAATTCAATTATTATTTTTTATTTATAATCTAACAAAAAAAAATACAATTAAATATTTTTCGCTAAATTAATTTTAGCAGAAAAAAATATTTATTTATTTTAGTTGTTTATATATTTTTTATGATAATTTTCTTAAATATTCTATAATTATGTCTTTTATCATTAGTCTTTCACGATTATAAGTATTTTTATTAATATTTATTTTTGTTAAAATTAAAGTACTTATAATATTAAATAAACTCATATCATTAGGTCTTTTTTTTTTAATACCTTTAATAATATTATTATAAAATTTAATATTATTACGCTCTTCTTCAAACAATACTAGTGGTGTTAAATTTAATTTTATAATATTATGTAAATCAATATATTTGTTATCTTTTAAACATTTTTCATATATATTATTAAAAGACGATTTATGATAATCTTCTTTATTAAAAGCAGTTATTAGTATTATTGGAGATGTTTTTAATCTTAATTTATTAAATTTTATTATTTCTATTAATATATATATTATACTTTTAAATTCATTTGATTTACCAGATTGGAAATCATTAATTAAAATTTCTAAAGTAAAATTATCATCTTTAATATTATTTTTTTGTGTATTAATATCATTTAAATCAAAAATCCATTCTTTATAAATATATATATAATAATTATTAAATATATTTTCTATAATATTAAATAATATAACAAGATCGTCTTTATCACCGAAATCTATATAGTCAAGATTTATATTAATATTAAAATTTTCTTTACTAATAAATCCTAATTTATATACGAAAGATTTATAATCTTTTAATTCATTACAATATGAAGAACAATTATCAATATTTAATCTTCCACCAAATTCATGAATATAATTAGTATTATTATTCATATTTATAATTAAATTTAATATAATCAAATTTAATAGATAGTAAAAAAATATATATATTATAATTTTACTTAAATAAATATTAATTTAGACTATCACATATTATATTTTTCACAAAATTAACTAATTCTGTTTTTTCATAAAATTTACTATAATTACTTAAACACATAATATTTACAATAATACTAAATAATGTAAAATCTTCATTATTGAATTTATTATTAAAATGTAAAATATTATTTGCTTTATTATTTATAGAATAATTACCTATTTCTATAAAATCATAATTTTTATTTACTTTGCAGAAATTATCGCAGAAATAATAATCATTTTCATCATCGCCTTCATTTTTCACAAAATAATCAACAATATTAATTTTTATATTTATACCTGCTAAAAAGGTATTTCTATTTAAATTATAAAAAATTTGTTTTACATTAGAATTTTCATCTAATATATCATCATTAATTATTATTTTATAATAATTGTTATTGTTTGTACTATCTGAAATATAATTATCTCCTAGTTTAATTTTTATAATAAATAAATTATAATTATTATTAATATCAGTTATTATTTTTTTTCTTAATAAATTAATATCTATTTTATTTAACATATAATAATTTAAACATTTATTAAATTCTTCGATATTATTGCATTTTATATTATTATAATAATTTTCAATATTATTAGTATCTTCTTTTTTAGGATGTATAAATAATAAATAAAGATAATTTTTATTATTATTATCTATATAACTTAAGTTATTGCAATCATATAAATTATATTTAAAATTAATATTCATTTTTTATTAATTTATATAAATAATCAAATAAATTATATATATTTTTATTTAATCGCAGAAAAAATTAAATTAAAATAAAATTAATAACAGTTAACTAATAATTAATTTCTATAAAAATATTGTATTTTTTTGCTTAATTATAAGATATAAAACATGTTTATTTATTTGAATTTAGGGTTTTATTTATTTAAAAAATAAAGCTCTTAACAATAAGAATATTAAACTTAATTGTTTTAATTTCTTATTAAGAAATCAGAAAATGCAAAGTAAAGAAAATCTTTTAAATGAAAATCAACAAAAATTTTTCAACAAAATAAAAGAAATTGTTAGTGAAGAGATTATGAAAACTGAAACTGAAAAAATGATAGAAGAAAATTCAATAATTATTAATGTAGATAGTAAAGATAATAATGATTTAGATAAAAAAATACACAAGCATTCAAATTTTAAAGAATTAATTAACATAATTCTAACTAAAATATTATTATTTTATTTATCAGATGATAATTATCCTAATTGCAATTTAAATTGTATACATTCTATTTTTCCATTAAGACGTAATAATGGAAAAGGTGAAAAAAAAGAAATTTCTTGTATAAGATTAAAATTTTATATTCCTGATGATGAATGTGAAAATAATTCAACTGGACAATATTTTTATAATTTTAATATAGAATTGGGCGAAACTGAAAATAATAAATATTTAAATAATTATGAAAACTTTATAATGTATCTGAATAATAATATAGAAAATCTTTTAAATTATATAAAAGGAAATAATTATAAATGCGATTTGAATGATATATCTGGCAAATTAGAAAAACTTAAAAATAGTAATATTATCTCTAATTTAAAATATATAATTAAAGAGTTAAGGCATAAATTATTAAAAATAAATAACAAAAATAAATAACAAAAAATAAATAACAAAAAAAAAAATAACAAAAAAAAATAACAAAAAAAAAATAACAAAAAAAAATATATATATATTAATAATTTTAATATTTTAAATAATTAATTCACTTAAAATATTAAAATTATTAATATATATATATTTTTTTGTTTATAAGAAATTTATTTTAAAATTAAAAATATTATTTATATTTTTTATATTATCTTATAATTAAATAATAATAATAAATATATAATTTATTATTTTATAAACAAAAATTTATATATGATTTTCTTCAAAACATAATATATATTCTTTTTTATTTGTATCATAATATAATTTTTTTTCTATTTTGTCATAAAAATCATTATTAATATTTATAATATTTTTGCTGCAAGATAATAAATGTTTAACATTATCATAATCAATATCACAATATTTACATTTTTTATATTTTATTTCATTATTAATAATTTTTTTTATTTTATTATTATGATAGTCGCAATAACAACTAAGAGATTTTAAAATTTTACATTTATCACATATTTCATAAATATTTTTTAAAGATTTATACATTATTATTTATTAATAATATTTAAAATAATTAATATTTTTTATATTTAATTTTAAATATCAAAAATATATTCTATTTATTTACTTTATTAAAATCAGAATAAAAATACTATATAATAATTTATTTTATTAAATTACTACATAATCAATATAAAAAATATTTTATAAATAAGAAATAGAATTAAATATAATAAAGACAAATAATATAGATATTTTATATATTGCTTAAATAAATAATAAAAGCGTTTATTTAACTTTAACTTATTACATATATATTAATTATTGTTAATATTACTATAAAATATTTAATTAATTATAAAAAAAAATTATTAGAAGTTCTATTTTTCATTTATAATAACAAAGTATAATCTATTTTATATATTATTTAATAAAAATTATTAATTAGAAGTAAATTTATTATTTTTTTTTATAAATAAATTTTTTTAATTTTATTTAAATAATAATTATAATTTGAGTTAAGTGTTTAATTACTTAGCTATAAAGAATGTATTTTATAATAAATATTATAAACATAAATTAAATGTATTTTAATTACACATCTTAGTGATAATTGTTATAATATATATACAATGAATATACTAAAATTAGCAAAGAATTTCACGCTAAAAATTTATTACCAGAATTTTATTATTTTTTTAATAAATATTCATTTTAAGCTAACATTATTAAAAAACAATAAAAAAAAATAATTAAATTGAAGTAAATTTAGTATTTATTTATATATCATCTTTTTTATGTTTTACTTACAATAATTATAATATAAAATTAAGTGTTTTTAATAATACTTGCTATTCTCATTTATAAGTTGAAAATGAATATACACGAATCAGCTATAATGTTTTTAGACAAAAACAATTTACTAACTGTTCTTGTCTCTGGAAAGAAAGACTACTTATTAGAATACTTGGAAGTACTAAAAAAAGAAGATAAAGATGCTGCAGATGATATATCTTGTGTTTTAAATATTCTTATTCAAAAACATGAAGAAATGATAGAAAATATACCTGATAAAAAATTACTGATAAAATATATCGATATGTTACAAGAGAAAAATAACTGCGATGGAGCTTATCAATGCGGACCAAGAATACCTCAAGTAGTAATGCCAAATGAACCAGATATAGTAGTATGTAATCATGTTTATAATATGATTAAAAATAACATTGAAGCGTTTAATTTCTATTCTAAAATAATTATTCCTTTTTATTTGTCTATAATAAATGACGCTAAAGAAACTTTAAAAACTATTTTATATAATTATTATCTTATAGAAAATTAAAGAATAAATCATTATTATAAAAAAATTATATAGAGTAATAAATTATAATAATTAATTTAAATTATATTTAATAAAATTTAAATAATTTAAGTTAATAATTATAATTTATTACTCTATATAATTTTTTTTTCTCTCTCTTCTTTTTTGCTTTATTTTCTCTTCAATTAAAGTAAAATTAATAAATTCTGCTAGCTAAATAGCAAACTATAATCAATTATTTTATTTTGCTAATAACTAATATATAAAATTATTCTGTTAATAATTAATATATAATTAATTATAGCTGCTAATAACTAATATATAATTAATTATAGCCGCTAATAACTAATATATAATTAATTATAGCCGCTAATAACTAATATATAATTAATTATTTTGCTAATAACTATATATAATTAATTATAACTGCTAATAACTAATATATAATTAATTAATATTTTATTAAAACTATTAAAAAAAGAAAGTAATATTGATTTATCTGCATATAGTAAATTTAAAAGCTATATAAAAGTATTAGAATTTATAATTTTAATAAGTTTATATTTAAATATATATAAATAAAAAATCAGTATAATATAATATTACACGAGTAGTGGAATAGTAGATATTTTTTCTGCTAACCACTACGTATAATTTGAAAATAAATTTGCTATTTTTTTATAAATACATGTTTTTAAATTTGATTTAGGTAATTATAATATAAATTAAGTGTTTAACTATACTTAGCGTTAAAGAAAAATGGATGTTGAAACTAAATATAATGAAGCCAGAGTGTTATATAATGGAATTCATTTTATAGCAATCAAACCTCATATTATTTGGGCAAAATGTGAAGCATGTGAAAATTATTATGGAGATAATGCTGTTTTAAAATGTGAACCAAAAGATAGAATGTATGATTATTTAATCTTTCAATGCGAAAATGCGCGATATAATATAGATAGTGATCAAAAATTCGATAAATTTATACGTTCATTTACAACATTTATAAATGATATAAATGAATTTTCATCTTACTTGGACTGACCCACTAAAACCCAAAAAACTTACATAGCGTAGTAAACTATAGTAATTAAATCATATTATTTAAATTTAATTTAAATAATATAATTTAATTATCATAGTTTACTACTCTATGTATTTTTTTTCACTGCTTAGAAACCGCAAAAAGAAGCAATAAAAAAAAATATTTAGTAATAACATAAAATGTAATTTTATAATTAATTATGTCTCCACTCTAAATTACTCTATTATCTAGTAAGTAACTAACTAATATAACAAATATATAATCTAACTGCTAAAAACAAATATATAAATTAAATACTTAACTAAATTATTTTACTTACTAAGTAAAATAAATATATAACTAATTATTCCAACTGCTAAAAACAAATATATATAATTAATTATTTCGCCTTACTATAACAAATATTATAATTAATTAAATATTTATCTGCTAAGAACTAATATATAATTAATTAAATACTTAATCTGCTAAGAACTAATATATAATTAATTATTTCACCTCACTATAACAAACATTATAATTAAATACTTAATCTACTAAGAACTAATTATAACAAATCTCTATTGCAATTGAGACTCTGATTCGTGTGGGACAGATCCGTTTAAAGTCGCTTGCCGCAGTATACACTTCTGCCTTCGAGAAAAATTTCGACATTCCGTTCGAAAATGCGGAATATGAAATCTTAGACTTTCCTTACTGTTCCGAAGAGTGGTTGCTTGGTAGAATCAGAGAAAGGACAGATAACTGGCACAAAAGTCCATCACGAATTTTTACCAACTCGTGCATTAAAGGTTCATCAACAATGATCACTTTTGTTCCGTAGAGAAGAGATGTTTTGTATCGATCTGACTTGAAGCACCATGCGTCAGGGTATGTTTCATCCTGTACCATGGACTCAACGTCACTGCACATCATGTTGATAAGATTGGAGGCTCTTGTAGCATTAAACATGCATATCATTACCAACAGATAGTCTCTTGCATCCACCACTTCAAGTTTTAATGGCAAATAATCCAGATGGAGCAGTTTCTTGCAATCATCTTTGATGTGCTTGCTGTTGAAATATTTTTCCCTTACCGCTTGTGTAAGGACGTTTGACCTTTTCAAATATTTCATGTCCATCTCTCGTTGTTTTACCAACGGAATTAGCATGGAGGTTACTTCACTTATTTTTCCTTCAATCACGTCAATGTAAGGACGTTTGACCTTTTCAAATATTTCATGTCCATCTCTCGTTGTTTTACTAACGGATTTAGCATGGAGGTTACTTCACTTATTTTTCCTTTAATCACGTCAATGTCAGAGTTTTTCACCCCTGCATAAATTCTTCGGGTAATTAAAAATTCCAGAAACATTCTGAGCGATCCTAGCTTGCTGACAATAGTCAGTGGCTGAGTGTGCGGTCTTTGATCCCTCGTAGGCAACTTTTGCTGCTCCTTTATAGTTCGAATTAAAGGAGCAGCGTAGTAATCCATCAAGAGATTTTCATCGCATAGTGTGCATAAAGGAATTACTTTAGAAGGAAGAATAACTTTTTTAAAGTAGGGTCTAACAAGTTCCATAATGAAGTAACGTTGCTTACATGCAGAGCAGCATTAGTTTTTTGCTGCATTTTAACCAGGCACAGCCACCTTTTGAAGTCCTCCAACAGAGGAACAGCAGCGGTATAGTAATACAGAAAGGTTAAGTGCGCTATCTTAAATCGTCGTTAGGGTTAGGGTTAGGGGTATAGTTTTAACACAAAAACTGGTTTCGTGCCGACGCGTGATGATATGTGCGATATACCCAAAACCTAAAAAATGTATGACCTAAGAAAATGCTCATGTTAGTGCATTGGAATGCGATTTTTGGCGCGTGGTGTATACTTGTTAACGAGGTAAAAACGAAAAATTAAATCGATATTAGTGTCAGTCTCGATCGGTCTCGCTGTCCCAAAATGGAAGCAAATCGATATGGTTCCTAACAAGGGTATGAAAATAAATGAAAAACGTCGAAATTTAGTGTGACTAAATAAGTAAAAAGCGAAGTATACCTGATAGAGGTGAAATAGTTTAAATAGTTATAGGTAGCTTAGTGTTTGAAAAGCGCGAGTAACTTTCGTTCAGGGAAAAAAAAAATAAAAAAAGCGCACATTAGTGCATGGTGTTTTGTAAGCATGACGCGTAGATCGTACGACGGAAAGGATCGAATTTCCATTTGTTTTCGTTTTAGATATATCAAATGACATATATATATAAATGCTGTTAATTTTCACATGGCGTTTATATAACTTAGTAGCAGTTTCAAAAAATGGTCGTTAAAGAAGAAACCGATAAAGCAGCTAAAGGAGATGAGAAAGAAATAAAAACTCGAAGTCGAACTAGGTTATCGATGAAAAGAAAATGTATTCATATAGCAGCCGAAGATTTAAACGAAAGCGACGTGGCAGTGATGGTTTGTAGTTACTGCAAGGGAGATGGTGTTATGGAGTTTGTTAAAAAAAAAAAAACGGTCGTACGACGAAATACCAGGTGGAGTGTGTTTTCTGTCAGGGTCGAGGAGAACTGAGTTTGGTTAAGGCCGGCACGACGCTAGATGGGAAAGAAGTGTTTTTTCCTTTCGAAAGAGAATGTTTAAAAAAACACAAAGTAGCCATTTATTAATAAAATGTATATTTTAAATAAAATAAATTTTACAAAATATAGCTTTGGTATATTTGGTCTCTACGAGTTAGATCGAAACCGTTTTCAGTTCGCTTATACATAAAATCCATCATAAAATTTTTTCTTAATACAATCAACGTTTTTATTAGAGGGTATTCGTAAAAAATGACATGAAAATTTATTTCCAGCGGCGTTAATCTATAAAATACCGTGTGCTCTTCGAAATAACAATCTTTATTTTTGAAAAACAAATTATAGCTGATTTCATCTTCAGTACATAATGAATAGAGCGTAAAATGATATAAAACATGTTTTTCGTAAATAAAATGATCTGAAAAAAAAAGGAATGGTAATTAATGAAGTAATAAGATGAAAGTATACGTATAAATTAACTGCGATACCTTCGGTGTTAAATTTCGCTTTGCTTAAGCTAATAGTTAGCGGTTTAAAAACGTGATTCATCGTTCGTAACCTAGTTTTTATTTCTCTAGCGGTGTGTTTGAATACCGTTATATTGCGTATTGGGTTTTGATATAATACGCGGTATTGTTTTCTTGTTAAAATTCTGTGCCATTTATGCGTAAAACTGATATACGCGATGTTTTGGTAAATAACATTCCAATAAGAGATATTGTTTCGAAGTTGTTCGTAATAATTTTCTTGTTCTAAAATTACTGCATAGTCTTGTATGAAACTTGTCAGATCTGAATATAGATAATCGAAGGACTCGATATCTATAGAAGTAGCTAATTTAGCTATAGCTGGATCAAAAATCGTTTTTTCTTCTTCACCAGATAATGCCATTTTTGAAGTTTTAAAAAACGTAGCGAAATCTTTGCCAATTAAATAAGGAATTTGCGTTTTTATACTTAAGTTTAGTGGATAAAGGAAAGAAAAAAAGTCTCACCACTTTAGAATAAACATGCGTCAAAAACGAGGGATTAGATGAGTATGTTTGTTTTAGAGCAAACATGAAAAGCAAAAAAACTGCGACTAAAAAAACTCTCAATTAAATAGGCGCGTGCTAAATAACTTTCTTTTTTTTTATAAACTGAATATTTTCCAATATATTCCGTAGGTATAAAATAAAATTTTTAAAATTCATTCTATTAAATAACGTTTTTCAGCTTCAGTTAGTTCTCGTTTATTAAAAAGCATTTCGTTTTCTGCTACAGCTTTGATGATAGGAGAAACGGATGTGCTGGAAATCGGGTTCGCTTTTTTTTTTTCTTTTCAAAAAGTCTAATAATGATAAACCTAATTCGCCAGCTAGAGCTACGTTTTGCGGTGTAACGTACTGAACCAATCCTTTTCCTTTCAATAATCGACGTTTATCTTTTTTATTTGTTGATCTTTTAGCAGTAGATTTTCTGAGTCTTTTATGTTTTGATTTGATTGTTTTGCGTTTTTTAGTAGGCATGTTTTAGTTGTTTGCTATTAAACAGTGTTTTTTAAGAAAGTAGCTGAGAAATAGAATAAAGCTTGTTTTAGACATATATATAGAAAATAAATATAAAAAAATGGATAGTTTTTTTTTGGAACTTAATGACGAATGAAAAACAAACAGATGTAGATTGCATATTTATTTTTTTAAACAAGCGAATTAATGTACATAAGCGTAATGAAATAAAATCTTTTTAATCAAGCGTTGATTATTTTTTTTTATTTTCCATATTAGACACGAACATGAAAATAAGCGCAATGTTTTTTTTATTAGGTTTGAATGATTTCTTCGCTGTCGCTCTCGATTCGTTTAGCCTTTTTCTTTTTGGTAGTTTTTTTAACGCTGGCGCCTTGACTAGATGAGGCAAATTCTATAAGCGATTGATTTTTTAAATTTGTCGCTTGCGAGGAAATTCTCTCCGTTATTTTATCTGGATTTCCGTAAACCGTCATAATTCTTTCGCTGTCAGTATTAAAATAAGGTTTACTCGTTTGACTATATATCGCTTGTTTGAGCATATGCGAAGTAGTGAAATTCTGTGGATCTTTTCCTTCATTAAATCTTTTTTTCCAAATTAAATTTTGTTTTTTCGCTATTTGAGGAAGACATATTTTCAGAATTTCCTGGGGTTTTTTTACATCGAAGGTTGGACAATAGAAAAATTCCTCTTTCGTATAAAAGCTGTTGTAAACTTCTTCTCCTTTTTCTCTTTTGCGTTTTATTTGACATTCTGCCATATGTTTAGTGGGATGACAATCGAAATCGAATTTATAAAAAACGGTTTTGTTGTGATTGCCGCTAGATTTTTCCACTCGATTATAGGGAATTAAACATGATATGCAATCTGGAATAACTTCTTCCTTATAAAGGTACCATGTTTTGTCGAGCATGTCGTAGTAGGCTAAGGGCAAAATTTCCGCTTGAATATAATGGCCATGAATGTCCTTAGACACGAAATGTATTTTAAATAAAATACAAGCTGATAACAATTTGAATTTTTCATTGTTGGCAGATTTGTAAATGCTTGTAACAGTATCCATGTTTGATGGTGATAAGAGAAGCGTAAGCGCGAAATGAATCTAAGTTATTGAAATATTTATTTATATTCGCGCAGGTTATGACAGATGAGTTTTGTTTGTTTTACCTTATAAGGTGAAGTTTCATTCATTTTTCTAAAAAAAAGTGGTACGATGGTTCGATATTGGAATGGATAAGTTACATGATATAGGTGAAAGTAATATGATGAATGGGAAAGTGGTTTTATTTAATAAGCTATTTTTGGAAAAAAAAACATTACAAGGATTTTAAAAACGTTTAAAAAGGCTTCGAAAAAGTGTAGAGTTCATCAAGTAAGCGACTTCGGTAAAAAGTGTCATGAATGAAGTTAGTGAAAGAATGAAGTTAAGCGATGGAAAATACGCAACGTAAAGAAATGGTTTATTCGGAGGAAGAAAATAAATTAGTTTATTTAATATGCTGAAATTATAATTGTTTATGGAAAATACATAACGTTATGAAATGGCTTTGTCGGAGGAACAAAATAAATTAGTTTATTTAATATGGCAAAATTATAATTGTTTATTGACTGGAGATGCTGGTACTGGAAAAAGTTTTATAATCAAGTCTTTATTAAATACTTACGGAGAAGGTGTATTTGTTACAACGTCTACGGGTGTAGCTGCGGTGCAGTTTGAAACAGGTATGACAGTGCATTCTTTTTCTGGTATAGGAGTAGTTAACATTGATAGGTTTGATTATGATATCGAGCGATGCGTAACGTACGTCGTTCGAAATATGAACTCAGTAAGTAGAGATTATTGGAAGAAAGTTAAGTTGTTAATAATAGACGAAGTGTCTATGTTGAACGCTTTTCAATTTGATTTATTAAATTTAGTCGCTCAACGCATGAAAAACAATAATCGTTTTTTTGGTGGAGTTCAATTGTTGTTAAGCGGAGATTTTTATCAGTTACCTCCGGTAGAAAGGAATTTTTGTTTTCTAAGTAAGGCTTGGCGTAGCGGAAATTTTAAATGGGTGAATTTAAGAAAGAGTTTTAGACAAGAGAATGATGCTGCTTTTTTTACTATATTGAATGAAATTAGGTATGAGAAATTAAAGGAAGAATCAAAAAAAGCGCTTTTTAGTAGACTGTTAAAATATGATGATGGTAAATGCCCAACGCATTTGCGGGTGTTTTATAAAAACTCGGACGTTGATAAATATGATCTACGTTTAAAAGAAATCAAAAGTGTAAAAAAAACATTTCTTAGCAGCACGACTGCGATAGATAAAGACTACGTTATAAACAATAATGATTTTCAAGTTCCCGAGAGAGTAAGTTTAAAAGTAGGCGCTCTAGTTATGTTGACCAAAAATATAGATGTTAAATTGAAACTGGTAAACGGTATGATGGGAATAGTAAAAGAAATTACTTCGCAGAATGTGCAAATATATAGCGAGGAGTATGACTTAGATTTTTTAACCACGTATTTAACCAATGGTGTAAAACCAAAAAAATAGAGCACTATTCATCGTTGAACTACGGAAAAGCTTATTTAGCCGAATCAGCTATAGCTAGAGTAAAAAACATATTCAAAAAGCTCAAAGTAAAACTGAAAAGAAAAAATTGGAAAGATTACTTGCCAGCTGTAGAGGAAAAGTTAAACAACACCGAAAAAACACGATCAGGCATAAGCGCCAACGATTTGGAACAAAAGAATTCGCCCGAAAGCAAAGCTCTTCTCCTCGTGAACGGATACGCGCAAAGCGCTAGACGAAAAAACAACTTTATTTTTAACAACTACTATCGAATAGAAAAAGAGAGCAAAAACAAAAAACTGTCCATTTTAAAACCACTTCGAGTCGGTGTAAAATGCTATGTTCGATCTTTTAAAAAGGACATTAAAGATATTTTTGCTAAAAGCAGCACTCGATTAAGACCATTTTGGCCTTCCAAATTGTACATCATCAGAGAAGTTATTAAACATAAAAACGTCGTAACCAACGATTACGGACCCGTCTACGAATACAGAGTGGAAGCGTTAGAAGATCAACAAAGTCTGATTGTAAAAAGAGAAGACATTTTGCCCGTAGATAAAAGAGACACCAAAACATTTTACTCTAACTTTGAACACTACAAAGAGAAGTTTTATAACCGAATTAAACCTCCGGGATGGCAGAAAACATTTTTTTCGAGCAACTCTCCGATCCCGAAGTCTATTCCTGCCAAGATTTCTTCTTCAGCCAAATAGAAGATGTGGTAAAAGCCAATGACTCTAAAAACTTTAATGTTTTGTACGACTTTCAATTGCCCTTCGTAGACGACGAACACGGTCCTGTCACATTTCCCAACAACAGCGTTGTGCATTTAGTTTCTATGGACATTCCTACGAACATGACTATTTTCACTGAAGGTCTTCAAAATAACATTTCCTTGATGAACGATTACATAGCTAGCGTTAAAAACGATGTTGTTCTCAACACCACACAACCTTTCCCATTTCTTTTAAACACCTCTAAAGTGTGCTCCATTTACAAACATCACGGATCTAATCCTAACTATACTCAAGTCAAAGTGTTTGATGTAATCACTCCCGGAAGCATAGTAACGTCAAGTGACATGATCAACAATTTTCCAATATCAACTATCTACCCACTTTTTCCTAGTATTGATTTTAACGTCGACGAAACCATGCTCATTAAAAAGCTGACTGTGTTCAACCCGTCAACCAACGAAAATTTGAAATTTTCCAATCTTTTAGCACCTGTCAATTCTATCGTATCTAAACAACTCGACGGAAATATTTATCTTCCTTCTAAAGTCATCAATCAACAAGACGAAAACGCAGACTTTGTGTATTACTCTGGAGCTGGCCCGAACAGAAATAAAATGTTTCAGATCAGTTTGAGAAAAGACGCAAACAACAAAATAACAGATCGACTTCAAATCATGCTCAATGTAGAACAAGAAAACATCTATCAAAACTTCGCTTGGTACTTTCATCAAGCCATAACTCAATACCAAAATAGAAATATCGCCAACGCTTACCGAAAAAATTTTCCCACCGTGCAAATACCCAATACTCTTTCGAACGGATATCCCAAAGGAGAATCTTTTACGGAAAAGTCTTTTTCAAATTTTGCTTTTTTCGATAAAATGGCAAACTCTAACGACACCTACTTGGATAATCTTTTTCATCCAGACAATCTAACCGAAATTCAACGTCAAACTTACTTTCGAGATCATTTACAAGATCTCTCCTCTTTGATCCTTTATAAATGGCAAACCAGCATCAATTTCGGTAACGCCTGGAGTGGTTCCGTAAATTCGTATTACGATAACCTCATCGCTTAGACAGTATCCAATTATGCTAACCTAGACACAAGCGTGACACCCAACGTTTACAGATGTTATGACAACTACGACAAATTTCCGTTTTTGATTTTCGCTCAACAGCCTAAGAGATCAGCATTGTTTCCCGCAAACGCTAACATGGACATTTTAAATCCACCCCTAGCACCAAGCGTGCGCCTCGCTGATCGAATCAAAAGACCCATTCACATTACAATCCTTCCAACTAGCTCAACACCATTTGAAGCTAAAATGTGCGTCTTTCTAACCAACAAAGCCGACAGCGCTCCTAGAAACATGCATTTTATTCCGCATTCGTTAGCTATTGCTCTGCAAAACGTTTTAAACAACACTCCAAACATTACAGTCACAAACAATGCAAACGAAACAACATCCTTGCTCCATCAAAACGTTTACATCAAAAGCGTTTGGGAATGCTTATCAGATCCCACTGTTCCCTATTTCATGAAAATCGACAGCGAATTTACCAAAACTTACATGGAAAAGTTAATGCAATATCATATTTTTTTCGACAAATCTTCATTTGTACCCACCAACACTTTAAACGAATGGTTAGTCTATCTAAACAACATCATGCCGGAAGAATTTCTATTCCATACTTACGTCATGGTCATAGACGACAACCTGTTAGATACTGACATAAGAATCGAAACGCCCTCGATGCCGGTCGAAGACTTGCCTTTACCTTGGTTTAACGCTAGCACTTGTCTTTGGCCCGAAAGACAATTACAAATGCACAATTTTTTTAACAACGTTTTGGAATTGCAAAACCGAAACGACCTTCTTAAAAAATACAACACCAACACAAGCAATCTAGATTTTTTTGTGAATTGGTTTTCGTCATACGCTAATTGCATACAGGTTGATAACGGAAATCCGTCAGCGGGAAATTTTTGGTGCTTGCCTTCTTTTCAACAAGAAGTGAGTGAAAGCGAAATATCGGCATTAGCAGATATTCTATTTTTCAACAACTCCACCAACAAAAATGTACCTGAAGATCCGAACGCTCCTACTAGTATTCCCAACAGACTTTTTAACGTCATTCAAAATGCCTCTTTGTTGAGTGACATTACTAACATGTTTGACAAAACACAACCCAAAATAGAAATCAATTTGTACGGAAGAGATATCGTGCGAATTCAATCAAACCAACAAGAACAAGAATTTATTACGAACATGTTTATAGACGGTGTGAACTTATAGACGGTGTGAACAACGGACTGTCTACTCAATACAGCACGTGGAGAAACGTATTTAAGTGCTTGTTAAAAAACGATCCCTTAAAGCACTTGTCTTTTTTTACCGAAAGAGAAGACGGAAGAACAGTATTTCAAACGTTGCCGAACAAAAACATCGTCGAACGTTGGGAAGACAGTTTACCGCTAAAGAACGTCATTCTATAAATTTATTCTCCCGTCATGAACAAAACGAGCGTTCCGAGTTATTTCCGACAAGTTCGCGACCAAACGGCGTTAGCCGTAGAGAACAATCCTTTTACCATCCTGGTTGATCAATCCATAATAAACGGTCTTAACATTCAATACTTAAGATAAGGGAAGCAAAAACCGAAAAAAATCATCATGACTATTAACCAAATCGGGAATCTTCTAAACACAATCATTAATTTTCCTTCACCCGACGATCAAATGATTTTTATCACATTAAGCGGAGCCGAAGATGACTATGAACAAAGTGATAGAAAAAAACATCATTTCGTATTTCAATTTTAAAGATTTCAATGTGCCGGGTCAAACCTTTCTCAATTTAAACTTTGCCGAAAGACGAAACAACATCCGCGATGGAAACGTCCGAACGTTTACTTTTAACGATCTAGAAGATTTCAAACAAATGAAATGCGCCTTTTTAAATTCTAAGAAAGAACCGCTAATTTTTGGACCTGGAAATAACCTAAACACTCTCATACAAAAAAATTTGCTCAATAGTACTCTTCAATCCATTAAAGAAAACCTATTGGACGTGCACAACGAAAATAGACAAGCGCACACTCAAACTAAAAACGAGCTTTTAGAACAATTTCAATATCAACAAGAAAAAATTGAAGAGCAACAGGCTAAACAACAACAACAACAACAATTAGAAAGACAAAAAATTCCTCTTAAACGAACAGCTATTAAAAAAACTCCCGCATCAACTCAAGAAGAAGAGGAATTAGACAATGAAGGAGATAGCTATAGCGAATATCTTTCTTACAATCCATCCAACGAAAACAACCTTCAGCACGTCGCCAAAAAATCGAAACTTTTTTCCCAAACCGGAGAAAAGAACTACGTATGCAGCGCATGCTATAAAATCGTGCAAGCCGTAGACGCTGTTCACAGCAGGTGTCAAGACTGCGTTCGACAACAAAACATGATTCACTCTCTTCATCCCATTCTTCAGACAGGATTTCTCATTCCTACTCCTCAAGAAGAAATTCTGCAAGTGAGTCGAATCACTTTTGCCCCCATCAATAACTCCAATTTAAATCAACAACTCGTTTTCAATTGCGATTTTAACGATTACATCATACCCGCTGATGCTCGTTTAGAATTTACTGCTAAACTCTATAAAAAATACACGGATAACGAAAAAATTCGATATCCGATCGGAGCCGACAGACTAACCAACCCGTCCGACGCGGCAGCAGTCGATAAAATTACTTTGTGCGAAAATTTCATGCATTATTGGATACAAAGCATCAAAGTATTTACAAACACCGACTTAGACCCGGACAACTGTTCTAACAATAACGTTTGGTCTAGAGAAACCAGCACGTTAAAAGCCATGCTTAATAAAAAAGCATACAAAAGAGGATTTAAAGATCTCTAATTAAACAGACAAATGGGGTACTTAAGCAATATAGTAACTGCCGAAGATCTAACAGTAGCCTACACCTTACCAACAGTGGCTCAATCCGAAATTGCGGCTGCGCCTTACGGCACAGCAGCTAAAGACGCCACTGCTCCGTCTAGATATCAAACCCTTATGCGTAACACTTACATTGAACCTTTAACATCTAACGAAGGAATGAGATTCACCGTACCGCTTAAACTTTTTTGCGAAATATTTCAAGTCAACGACTACGTTCTAAAAAACTGCAAAACCAAAATAGAAATTAATTTAGAAACTAATCCCAATAAATATTTAGAACACATTAGACCCATCCGAGACGACGGAACCGAAGCCGAAAATCTGGTGGCTAGAAATGCCAACGCCGTTCTCATTATGGAAAACCCTCTTTTATGTTTTCAATCGTATCGAGTATCGACAGAAGTTACAGCTCGAAAAATAGCTCTACTTCAACAACATCCCAACCAAACTTATTTTCAAGAAAGATTTCCGCATTTTGAACGAATCGAATTCTTTTTCGAGCAAAAATCGGAAGTGCAAATTTCTTTGGGGCAAAACAAAACTTCCGACGTTGTGCCGCACGGTATCATTATTAGCATCAAAAATAAATTCGAAGCCGATCATAATTCTAAATTTTGTAAATCCGCTAGAGAGCTAAGCACTCAAGTCATCGATAGTTTGTCTTTGCAAAACATACGAATATCATTCGTGAATGCTCCGGGCGACAAATACGAATTAGATTTTAACAAACCAGAACATCGAGAATCTCTTTACGCTGATTACGTTTCATTTTGCAACGGAAACACTCCTACTACGTACAACATAGATAACTTGAAAGATTTATACGATCCCGAAAACAACAATTTCATTCCAACTATCAGTTCCTATTTTAACCCGGATAGCAATTTCGATCAATTCGTATATATCGATTTGACCTCGGACAAAAATTTCATCAAAGACAAACCTCCAGCCGTAGTTACCGGACAAAATTCTACAAGATTAATTCTCAACCTAAAAAAACAAATGACCGGTGTCGTGTCAGTTTATGTCATGACTATGGCTGGAGTTATTCAAACTCTATACGGCAAAAACACACAGTTGACCTTCTTCCCTAACAAAGTTAAAGCCAACTAAAATTCTTCTATTCGCGGGTGTGCAAGACATTTTTTTAAAACGTTATTTTATTTTTAATCAAATCAACATAAAAGTCTTATCTCTCTATTCGATTCATCATTAGCATTTAGTATTTTGCTTCGTATAAAGCAAAAAAAATTTTTTTCAATGAGTATTCTAATATGAAAAGTAGAATTCGCAGAGTATTCAAAGGAGGAAGACGTCGAAGAACACATCATAAAAAAAGAAGAGGCGGTAGTAGATTGGCTAAAATCAAATCACTTCTCGACAGAGGATTAGCTTCAGCGTTAGGCGGTCAAGCTTTAGATTATCTCGTAAAAAGAAGAGGCAATTTAACTAAATAAAAAACGAAACAAATTAAAGTCGCCCACAATCCTATCGTTAATTTTTTTAACGGAATCAAATATCGAATCGAAAAGATGAAAGGAGGGAACAGACCCCGACGAACTTTTCCTCCCATTCAAAACTCGCTTCCGAATAGAGGTGGAAAAAAAAATCGACATAAATCACCTCGTTTTGTCAATCAAACGTTTAAACACGGTTCACCCGTATTTAAATCCAGATATCAACGCGGAGGTATTTTACCTTTCTTACCTCTATTAGCCGGACTTCTTCCTGTAGTCGCTAAAGGAGCTCTAGCTGGCGCTGCTGGAGTAGCTGCTTCTAAAATTCTCGGCAAAGGAAGACGTCAACGCTGAAAACACAAACACTAAATTATTTTTTTCCCCTCATTTTGTAAATACTTTATATCGTTTTTTTTTTAGAATACAAATATTAAACCCAATACACTTTATTTTTCTCTATATTAAAATTATAATTATCGCGCAACACTCTTTCGTCTACATTTTTTAATAAGTAACTATAAAAAAACCTTTATTTCTAACAAAGGACAGTGCGTAGTTCCTTTTTTATGAAAACCGCATCCATTTACATTGCCCGTTAAAGCGAAATTTTTTATAATATCGTCATAACGAGGCACATTGAAATGCTCGATATTGAATTCTTTACATCCGATTTGGTGAGCTATCCATTTTTCGATGTCCCCGCCCTTATACATTATCGTATCGCGTCTAAACATCGAAGCGGACTCACTTGATGAGATGGATAATAACTTAATCCGTGCACATAATTGAAATTGTGGGAAAAACTATCCTTATCTTTTTTCCATTTAATCATCTCTTCATAGGATAAACAAGGCGAAAAATGAATATTCGTACTCGATAACGAATGCGTGTTTAACAGGGCTAATTCTCGAATGCAGCGATGCGCGTGAAATCTGCTATCGTGAACAGTAAAATATTCTACATCCATCAAATAAAATTGGGGTGTCTATAATACAAAAAAAATTTTTTTTTATTATTCCAGGAGGTTATAAAACTCAGTATAAAAACTGCGCGCATCGTTTGGATGTTTCATTTAAAACTTAAACTCGACACAGAAATGAGCTCTGAAAAAACTAAAGAAATCGCTCCTAAAGAAAACTTCGAAAATTCGATTGAAGAAGAGGAGGATGAGGAAGAATTAAAAAGCCAGAAAATACAATGGGAAATTTACCTGAGTAATTTATCGAAATGGAATAATTGTAATTTATGTTACATGGCTCAACTAATCAATGGACCGTTCCCTCTATAGAAAAAAACCGCGGTGCATTTTGGTCTTTGTATTCACCGAAAATAAACAAATTATCAAAACATATTATCATGTCAGCAATAAACAAAGTTAATAGCCATGAAACTAGTTTGGAAAATGATTCAAATAGTATTTCTCAACCAGTATTTCGAGAAATATCTAGTCAGTTTAATCAAATAGATGCTGAAGAAGTTGTACAAGAACAAATAAGCACTTGGTCAAGATGTCTTTCCTTACTACCTAATATAAGCCAAGAAAAAATACACAAATATTTAATTATAGACGATAGTTCGACTGATTTCGGAGCTAGAGGTGCTTCAAAGCATAAAATCTCTGGGTATCAGCTATTTAAGGATAGCTTCGTTAAAAATTTAGTTGTAAAACCTAATGTCAAGATTGAAATAAATTCTTTTCTTGTTAGAGCTAATGTTTCAGCTTCAATGAAAAAAAATCAGTACCTTATTTATGTACATTTTTGTCAAAAAGAAGGAGATATTTTGTATGCTAAATGTAATTGTAAAGCTGGTATGGGAGGATGCTGCAAGCATGTTGCGGCAGTATTATTTCAGTTAAATGAATATAAGCAATTAAATTTAAACTCTGTACCATTCGATAAAACATGCACAGAAGTGTTACAACAATGGCATGTTCCTGCTGAAGGAAGAAATTCAGAACCAATTAAACTTTCTAAAGTTTCCTTTGAAAAGAGTGATTTAGAAAAGGATCTAAACAACTCACGAAAGCGTCCTTTTGTATCAGGAAATAGAAACTTTTGTGCAACCCCAATTTTTGCACATAATCCAAGTGATGAAAAAATTAAAAAACTGTCTGATAGTTTATATAATCTAGGAGAAGGAATAGCATTTGCAAATCTTTTAAAAGGAAACAATTATCATTCCACGTCCTACTATGAAACATCAATATCTGAATATCAGCTAAATGTAAAAGAACTCGATTTAAATTCTGATGTTATGTTTAATCTTGTTGATACCATAATTAATGGATTTGAAGTAGAATTCAGTGATTCATTTGAATTTGATGAAACTCAATTAAAGTTTATTACAAAATATTTAGTTCTATCAAAAGAGAAAATAAAGACTTTGGAAAGAGCTACTTTATCACAATCTACAAGTTTATGGCTTGAAGAAAGAAAAAAACGCTTGACATCTTCAAACTTTGGTTTTGTTATTAATAGACAAAAAAGTATATTTCCTGCCTCTATTTTGAATAGAATTTTGAAAAACAATAAAAAAAGCTCTTGCAACAAAGCTTGTAATTGGGGTAAAATAAATGAAAACACCGCAATAAAAAAGTATGAAAATATAAAAAACGTATCAGTAACGAGATGTGGATTTATCATAAACCCAAAATGGCCTTGGCTTGGTACAAGCCCTGATGGAATTGCATTTGTAAATGAAAAAATAAGGGCTGTTGAAATCAAATGTCCTTATTCAAAAAAAGATTTAACTATAGCTGAAGCTTGCCTAGATAAAACATTTTTTCTTTCTGTTGTTGATGGTAAAACAATGCTTAAACAAAATCATGTTTATTTTTATCAATGTCAAGGTGTTATGGCATTATTAGAGGTCACAGAACTAGATTTTATAGTTTATACTGAAAAAGATGTTTTTATCGAGAGTATTAAATTTCTTAAAGAGCAATGGGAAAAAACTACTTTACCAAAATTAACTAAATTTTACTTTGAGTTTATGCAAGAAAATATATTTGCAGTTTAGATTAATTGTTTTTATATTTTTTACAAACATTTTATTTATCTGAAACAAGTTGTGGCAAAAAGTTTGCTAAATAACAACAAATTATCCAAGTTTTATTAATTTCTGGTGCCGTAGACAATTTAAATGGTGTTTGTAAAATGTGATAATTTTTTATTCGCTGTATTGCTCTTTCTACATGAATACGAACAGCAGCAATTTTTCTAGTTTCATTCTCATCTTCTAGACTGAGTTGAGCTTTTCCATTTAGAAATGGTGGTATATTTAATGAAACGTTTTCCGGTAAATCATCAGCAATATCAAAACCTCTATCTGCCATTACACTGTCTCCTGGTTCAAGCAGGTTGTATATTCCACAATCTTTAGTAATTTGTTTGTCCGAAAAACGACCACAGTATAAATCAGAAACAAAAGTTATGGCTCCATTTGGTGCTATTCCAATTAATCCTTTTGCTGTATTTTTATGTTTATAATTAGAAAAAGTTGCAGATTGGCTTCGAAAAGATGTAGGCATTTCGATAAACAGTTCAGTGCAGTCTAAGATTACCCTTGTTGATTCATATTTTTCTTTAAAACATTTTGGCATTGTTTCTTTTACAGTTTGTTTTGTTGCCCAAATTGGTAGCATACGCATTTGAGAATGCAAAAAATCAGTCCATGTCACTATGATTCTACTAAAATGACTTGAGGATATGTCAAAGCGCAGTGCCATGTCTTCAACCAAAAGGCCAAGTCGAAATCTTGTTAAAACTAAAAACAATTCAGACTCTGAACTCATTATGCGTTCTCTTCCCTTTTTATTGTAATTAAAGTCTGTTGTTTTTTCAATGTTTGTATTTGACCCCCAATATATAAGTTTGCTTGCAGCAGGTTCTAAATATTCTAGTAAAACTTTAAATAGATTGTATGATTCAAAGCCAGTATAAAATTTAAAGTGGGCTTGATTATGTTTAAATCTGTCAACTGTAAATTTTAATTGATTGATAGTGTGATTTTGGTTCATAATAATATTTTTCATTTCTTTCTTTTTAGTTTTTATAATGTTCAGTTTGTCCTTTAGGATAATAATTTCTTTTTTTAACTTTTCAGACTCGGTTTCTTCAAATGAAAAATTAACATCATTTTTTTCGTTTTCAATTTCGTCTATTTTTCTTTTATATCCAATAGAACTATTTACTGTGATTCTTGGTTTTTTTATGTTGTCTTTAACTTGTCTTTAACTTGTTTTGACAGTAAAGATGGACAGTTGTTCATATAAGTCTTTTTTCCTCCTATAAAGTGAACTGAACAAACCCGATGAGAAGTAGAAGGAACAAAGTTTTTCCTACTAATTAAAGATAGCCATTTTTTTCTCAAATTACTTTCCTTTGGGATGATGTAAAACGATAAGTTTTTGTTTTTGAGCGAATTATTGTTGCATAATGGAACACAACAAGTTATGCCACCGCGGTATTTTGTTGTTGTTGTTGACTCAACAGTAATATCTTCTTTAATAGAATGAGTTATTAGTTTATCACAAGATATTGTATCATTTGAAATCATTTTGAAAAGTCTTTTTAAATTAAATTACTTGACTGTATATTTTAAAAAGCATTAACACAGATTTGTTTATTTTCGGTGAATACAAAGACCAAAATGCATTGCGGTTTTTTTCTATAGAAGGAACGGTCCATTCTTCTAACGCGTACGCTCTCTGCGATTACAAAAGCGTTAAAGATGGAACCTATTACGAGTTTCACGACAACGTAGTTCAAAGCATCGAAAAGGCGCTTCATTCTAAACACAGAATTCTTAACGAAGTCGTGATCAATCAACTACTCAAAGATTTTCCTCGATTCCAAAGTTTAGTATTTCACACCAACTTGTGCGGACCTCATTAAAGCAAAATAGAAATGTTTGTAATCAACGAAAAAGACAAATACAAAAGCGAACTTCACGTCGTGCTAGACATTTACAAAACATTTTTAGAAAATTTTATATTCAAGCGAGACGTTTTACATTTAAACAACGACGATAATACAGACGGAAACTTTTTCGATTCCGCTATGAATCTCTTAAAATTATTCAAAAACAAATTGGTGACTGCTCAAAAAAGTTCGGGTTTCAAACGAGACATCGAAGGTCTGTTGAAAAGCGTGAACGAAGAAAATGTTCACCCCTTAAAATTTACTCACGCCTTTGTTAACATCATTTTAGAAATAGTTTTTGCAAAAATAGAAACCGATTGAAAAAACATATATTCGCATTTCATTTACTATATAAATGCGCGCTATAATGAGCGAATAATTTGCGTAGTATTTTTATTGTAAATAAAATAATGAGTAGTTTTTTTTAATGACATAAAGAAAGAACATTCGCGTGCGAAGAATGGCATCTAATTTTTCGCTGATTCGTTTTTTTAAAGCCCAAAAAAACGAAAGACCGTACTTTATAAACGTATATGCTTTCGATGAATTAGAAAATGCGTTTAAATCGAGCGACACGTTAGACAAAAACCTCAGCTTTCTTATTTACAATTCCGAACCGAGCTACAAAGGAGGAATGCATTGGAGAGCGCTTTTTAGAATAGACAGACAAACCCAATTTTGCTTTGATAGCTTCGGTGAAGAAAGCGTTCTATCTCAAATCCCCATCACTTTTATGGAGAACCAACAACTTTTTGAACATGCCTCTCAATCCGACTTAAACAACGAAATTGGCACTCTCGAACTCAACTACAACGAACTTTATTATCCCAAAGAGTTGCAAGAAAATCCCAGAATATATAAAGGAAGCGAGTTTAGTTTTTTCACCCGATTTGTCAACAAATTCAGTATAGAAAATAGACTTCAGACGGTATTCTTTATGTATAACAAACAACAATATCAAACAGATAACACTTCGCTGTGCGGAGCTTGGTGCGCTTATTTCATACATCTAATTTTAGAATCACCCGAATTTAAAAACTTCAAAGAAATGGACAAATTTTTTATAAGCTCTTTACTGAACACTTACTTTTTCCCCGTCGATTATTTCCAAAACGCTTCTCTCGCTCTCCATGCTTATAACGATTTTATCTACTTTGTGAAAAACAAACTTTGGAATTATTTAGACGAACAAGCCAAAAAAATGTTTACCAAAGACTTTATCTCCTTGACTGAAAAGCACAATCAACGAGTGACGCTTCAAACTGTGCTCAACCAAAAAGTAGATCAAATTTCACCTGAACGCGATACACTCAAAGAATTTAACGCTCAACAAAACGCCGCTAAAAACATATTGACAAGTTTAGACTTGTTAAGAACAAACAATGATTATGATGACACCAAAATATCAGGAAACGACATTCGCAGCATTCCAACTATTATTCAAAACGAATCAGCGCAATTCCTCAACGCGGTTGATTATAACAAGTACTTACTTAAAATTTCGCCTTCCTTAAGGCACATGCAAGATTTTCATAACAACACCTACAACAAAGAACTTGTAAACACGGTTAAAGAAATAAACAATCTTACTTGGGAAAGATTTTTATAAAAAAATAATTTTTTTATTTAGCAAATTACTAAGTATAACTATTAAAAAAGGATTCTTCGCTTTATTTTTTTTTAGACATGAATTCCCACATTTCCTTTTTTTTTCGTCGTTTCGCATAATGCTCGGCAATCGCTCTAAAATATTCTCCTCCACGTCTATAGATTCTCCTTCTTCATCATTTCGAACAATCCATATTTCTCCTCTTATATCTTTCAACAACGCGTATTTCCGAACATGATAATTTTTTGATACATCCCTAGTATGCATATTATACAACACCGAATGGTGGGGAGAAATGGAAAGAAATTCTTCCATGCAGGGTATTTCTTTCACTTTACGAATCGAAGGTTGTTCTTGTTCACTGATCGGAATATACAAAACTCGAACCATTTCTATTATTTTAGACTAAACTGAAATTTTTAAAATACGAATAAAACAAATACAGTTTAGTTAAATGAAACTAAAATTATTATTTCATCTCGTTTAAATATTTATTCCATTTCGTTTTTCTAATACGTTCTATCAATATATTGCAACAAAAACGACATTGTTTTAAAGTATGCCCTAAAACATCGGATTCATATCGTCCATTTAAGCAAGAAAAAAATTTACTTTTACAATAATGATTTCTCAGTAAGCGTTTCTCGTAAAAAAACAAACCCAATAAAAACATCGATAAAGTAAATCCTTTTTCATTCTCATACATGCAATGCATCAAATTTTGCAAATCTTCTAACATAACTAGGGTTTCCACATTGCTCGAATAGTTTATTATAGTTCGATTTGAAATCCATTCGTATTTTTTTTCTGAACCGTTTTTTTTATTTTTATCTACTGTCGATATTGCTTTTTTTAACACCAACTTTTCATTTCTGGTCAACGAATGCTGAATTTTTTTCTTCATAAAAAAAAATTTAAACCTTGCCACGCAGTGTTGTTGACAACATTTGGAACGAAGACATCGGCGAACTATCTTTCAATGAGGTACAGGAAATATTTTAAATGTAAATATATTTAAAAAAAGTTACTCACGATAACCTAAAAAAAATCAACCTTTTTCAGCTATGTTATTTCAGATAAAAGCTAAACATCCGAATAACGCTGTTATCGATTGCGATTGTTTATTCAAAAGAAAAAGTAAACACGTTCGTTTAAAAAGAATCAGTTGGGGAATTTTCGCCGGAGTTTTAACAGCGATTGTATTGCATCAAATATTTACTTAAAAATAAACGCTGATGCGTGATATAAAGAAAAAAAGAAACTGGTCAACACCTTAAAAAAAATGAGCATGAATCAAACCCGATTTAAAAACATTTCACAATGGGAAGATTTTTTCCGCGTTATTTCAAATTCAAAAATGGTAGCAGTATGGCCGCTTATTGCCCAAAAAATAAAAGCTTCTAAAACTGTAATTAACATGATAGCTAAAGACTTTAACGATAACAAATCCATGAAAACACTACGCATGCTCACCGAATGGATTCAAAAATATAAACAGTTTGAAAGGAACAACGTGAAATTATTCATTACTAACATCCAAGGCATCACTAAAAAAGAAATTAAATCGATATTAAATAAAAAACAAAACAAATCGTAATTTAACTTCAAAGTATATTTTAGAAATGTATATAAACAATGTCTAGAATATATTCTTATTATTAGAATTATTCTATGGATAAACAAAAATCCCGCACGATGAAAACATATTCTTCTATTCCGTATTCGTTGAATTCAAAACTTTCATCCAAAAAATTTTCTTCTATATCGATAAGGTTATTATCCTCATTGCATTTTGAAATATAAACGTCTTGTTTTTTCGTCAAAGTTATAAACAACAAACGTTCTTCGTCGGGGTTCTCGCGATACGCTTCGATTTTAGCGCCAGATAAAAACGAAACCACGTGAGTAGGAAATAACCAATAACTTAATAAATCTTTATCATTCGGAAGTTTATCGATATCGAGAAACGTTGGTTCACAATTAATTCGATTTTTTTGAAAATAGATAACACGAACCATTTTTTTTCTAAACTAAACGCCATGTGAAAATTAACAGCATTTATATCTATATGTCATTTGATATATCGATGGCTCCGCGCAAAATCGGACTATCTGCAATCTCCGCGGAAAACAAATTTGGCATAGATGCAATCTCCGCCAAAAACAAAATTGGCATATCTGCAATCTCCGCCAAAAACAAAATTGGCATATATGCAATCTCCGCGTAAAACAAAATTGGACTATCTGCATTTTTGCCAGATACATTTTTGGACTATCTGCGTTTTTCGGGTGCATAAATTTTTGGTGGTGTTTCTTTAAATATTTGAAGTTTTTTATAAAATTCTACAATTTTTTAAATAATAGCGATTATTTAAACATTTATTAATAGCGATTATTTAAACACAAAACCTTGATCATAACTTGATTAAGTTTGTGAGTAATCAAGTAGTTTTAGTTTAGATAAATATGTTAAAAATAACTTATGTTATTGTTAATAATAATATAGCATATGTAACAAAACATTGTTATGTTAACTCTAAAAAAATTTCTTTTTCATATAAATGACTATTTAATTTAAATGATAATTTGAATTCTTGATTGCAAAATATACCAACACAATAAACTCGACAATCTTTATCTATTAACGGTGATAACTTTTGATAAACAATTTCTTTAAATTCTTTTTCATCAAAACCACGATTAGTTTTAAGTCTTTGAAATTCACGTTGTATAAATGATTGATTATCAGAATTAACATATTCTACTAAAAACATTATTTCCATCTAAAAAAAATAGTAACACTAAATAATCAGCTAGAAGGTACAAGTTTCAATAGAATAAATTTAGAGAAGATATTTAAAAATGGAATATGTTGTCTCATTATCATAGGATGAACAATTCGAAAACTAATAAAAATCAGTTTTATGTTTTGTCATGTTTACTTTTCAACAAATGACATTTTAAAGTAAAATCTATACAATATACTTTAAAAAAGTGTTTCTGTTAAAAAAAATGTATTATGACTTGAGTAGAAATAGCTAGTCCCAATGAAAAACCAACCAACAGTCCTACCGTTAAACCCAAACGCAAATGCTTTTTTTGCGGATTTAGAAATTCATTCCAATTTTCATCTATAACATTTAACCAATCATCGATATATTTCACGTTTTCAGAACAATAAACGAACCTTGTATTATATAGACGATGTTCTTCTAAAGCAGCAGCCACTAGAAGTTGTAGAAATATAAACGAATAAGTGTAATCAAAAGGTAAAATATTTCTGTAAGTTGTGGTTATCGTTTTTTCTGAGAAAATACATTCCACTTTTATTTTATTATTAGTACTAATCGAATGACATTTTGCAATCTGTATACTAAATCGTTCCAACTTTTCCATTTCATCTTGTAAATTTTTATTGGAAAGCACATGAAGATGTAAATCGTCGTATAATTTTTCTTCTTTATCTTCGTCACGTAAAATTGATAATTTAATAAACATCTAAAAATATATTTTACAGTAATAAAAACAAAAGTATACAGTAATAAAAACTCAGATCAAAACAAATTTAATATTGTGAAAAAAGTTATAATCAATGACATTATTTTTTATATTTTTGTTTAATATCAGAGATATTTGTTTTCGTATAATTTCATTAGTTATTTGAATTCTAAGTTCATTAAAATATTTAAAAACATGAAAATAGTAATTGTCTCTATCAGAAATTTTTTCTATTGCTTTTTTATATATACTATTAATTGTTTTATTAATAATATTTTCGTTTTTTATAATTTCTTTTTTTTTACTAATATCAATTTTATTAATTATATCATCTAGTGTATTAAGTGTATTATCACATGATATATTATTACTTTCTTTATCGAAATTAGTAATTTTAACATCTAAGATATCAGTCATTTTAAATAATAATCTAAATTAATACTAATCTTTAAATATTATTATAATAATATTCAAAAACATAAACATTATAGCATGCATAGATATTTAAACAAAAGAATTATTATTTTTTTTTATTAACTAGATTTTATCTTAATTTATAATATATTATATTTTAGCTAAATAAATTTAACAGAAAAAAATATTTATTTAGTATACTCTATATAAAGTAACTAATTTAATTTATTTTTTTTTATGCTAATTTAAATTTGGCGCATATTTAATTTTAGCTAAAATTAAATTGGCGAAAAATATTATTTTATCTATTTAATTAATAATAGCTTAATATTAACTAATAAAAAGTATTATAGAAAATTCAATTCAACTTTATGATATTAGTAAGAAATTAAATTATGAATTACTTCAAAAACATATTAAATTAAGTAATAGATATGTAAATGTTTGTTACAATATTAATTATAATTGTCTTAATAAATATCATTATCACTATCACTATCATTATATTTATGTTTATTGTTATTAATATTATTGTTATTAATATTATTGACATTACTAATTTTACTTCTATTATCATTGTTTGATGTTTCTAAACTTAATTCTAAATTTTTTATTTTATCTCTCATTTCAAGTCTTAATATTTTTAAATTATCAATACATAATTTTAATATATCTCTTATAATGATATCTGAACATTCATTACTTGAGTCTTCTTTAGGTAATTTATTTATTTCTTCATAATAAAGTGTGCCATTATAAGTATTATAGCAAATATTTGCATTTCCATTACTTAATTTAATATGACCATGTTTATCATCTACCTTAAATTTAGATAAATCAGGTTTATTACCATAACCTGCCATTTTTTTTTATATTAATAATATTTACCACAAAACAATTATATTTAATATAAATTAATTAAATAATAAAATTATAAAAATAAAATTGATAAATATCTATTATATATATAAAATATAATAATTTAGATTTGCGCAAAATTTAATAAAAAAATGTTTACTTGCGTCGTCATAAATATATTTTTAATAAATCTACTACATCATATTTTTCTATTAATTTAGAAAAATATTTTTTAGATATTTCATACACAAATTTGCGTATTTTTGTATTTTTTTTTGTATCTTTTAAAAAATTTTCAAATGTAGAATATGTAATACTATTATATAAACCAGTTAAAACATTTATTAATTCATGTATATAAATAATTGTTTTTTTAACATTATTAGAAATATCATTATGGTAATCATTGTAATAATTATAATAATAACAAAGATTATTATAATTGTTAATAAGATTATTATAATTAAAATCTATTACATTATGTGGTGAAATTTTAAGTAAATTATTTAAATTATTTATTTTTTTGTTGTCATAATATTCTTTATCTCTGACTAAATATATATTTGGATTTTCTTCAGAATTTAATGAAAGATTTTTTATAATATTAATTAAAATGTAAACATCATTATACTTATATATATCATCAATATTCATTTTTTTTCCATTTTCTTTGTAAAGTAAAATATCATAGTTCTTATTATTTGTTTATAAATATTAGTAAATATTTCAATTGATTCTTTTTCATTTATGTTATTATTTAAAAGCATTAAACTATTAAATTCGTTTTCGTTTAACTTTCTTATTTCACATTTATCTTGACTATATAATGTAATATCATCATCATATATATGTGTTTCTTCTTTTAATATAAAATGAAAATAAAATATTTTATTTTTATTTTTTCTTTTTGAAACTATTCTAATATAATATCCGTTTTCTAAATTTCCATCTGTGTTAATGTAGCTATTTTCGTTAAATCTAACTTCAAACGCCATTTTATTACTTATTTTAATTAAAAATCAAAAATAAAAACATATTAGTTTATTTAATTTAGCAACAGATAAAATTAAATTTAAATTAACATAAAAAAAATAAATTAATTTATATTACTTTCTTAGCGGTTATTTATTAAAATATTTTTTTATTAGTTCATGTAAATATAAATTAAATTATGTTATTATTTAAGATGACGCGTCATTAAATGTTTTTTTGTTAAATTTAATTTATGCAAACTTAAATTAACATAAAAAAAATAATTTAATTTATATTACTTTCTTAGGCGGCGCGCTATTAAATATTTTTTCTGTTAAACTAAGACTTTATTTACATATTTGAATATTATAATATATAGTAATAAAATTAAATAATATCTAAAAAATGTCTTATTTAAATGATTTTAAAAAAATAACTAAAGCCTTTAATGAAGAAAAACGTAAAAATACAAAATTATATAATGATTTATTACATAGCGGTATAAATGAAAAATTTGCTTTTGAGTTTAATAGAATATATAATGAACTCAAAAATTTTAAAATAATTTTAATAACAATGTTGAATATAAAAAACCAAAATATTAAAGAATCAGAAAAAACAAAAAAAGGATATGATTTTCTTTGCAAAATTATAACATTACATAATTTTACTCTGAAAGAAAATAACTATTATAAAGCCATAGAAAAAGAAATTAATCATGATATAATAGAATGTAATGATAAAGGATGTAAAAAATGCAATGAATATTATAAATTATATAGTAATTTAATTAATTATTTAAATAATTTAGATATAAGAATTAAAAATGTGATAGATAAAGCAATAAATATATCAGATTGTATATAGACTACGTATATTAAATATAAAAAAAAATAAAATAATAATAATTATTATATTTATATTTTTTTTATAATTTATCATTATATAATTTTACAATAATAACTTTATTACTTAACAATAATCAAATAAATAAGTGATATTTTCTTCTATAAATTTCATTTTATTTTCTTCTGTTAGTTCTTTTTCTTTTTTTATTATCTTACTATAACATTTTATTTTTTTCTTTGTATTACTTTTTTTATTTAATTTTTCACTATGATTATCTTTTACTTTATAAATATTAATATCTAACAAATCAAATAACATTTCTTTTGTTATTATATCTTTATTTTCTTTTAGTTTATAAAAATTATATTTATAACCAGGACCGCATATATCATATAATCCTGAATCGTATTTTTCATTTATATCAGGATAAATATTATCTATTATTTTCTTTAAATCATTTATATTATATTTTACTTTACAATATAAATATGTATATATTATTTGTTCTTTATTAGCTAAAATTTTTCTTTCAAATGATTTTTCTTTTATGACACCTATTATATTTAAACAAATATCAACATTAAAGTATGTTATTTTTTTTTCGCTCATTTTATTTTAAAATATTAGTTTAAATACTAGTAAAAAATAATTATATTAAAGAACATTTAAATTATTCAAATAAAAAGATAACTATAATAATTTACCAAAAAATTAATCAAACTGAATATTATTATTCTTTATGTTAATTTAAGTTTGTGTAAATTAAATTTGACAAAAAAAAATATTATTTAGTGTTGCCACTAAAAAGTAATATAAATTAATTTAACAGAAAAATATATTATTTTTAAATAATATATAAATTATAAATTATTTCTTGATATTTTATTTAATAAAAAAAAATATATAAGAAATCTTATACACATTTTTTGTATCATAGTTTTAATAAAACTAATCATAAATGTATTTAATAGAT
This sequence comes from Hydra viridissima, assembly GCF_058129835.1. Taxonomy (NCBI): domain Eukaryota; kingdom Metazoa; phylum Cnidaria; class Hydrozoa; order Anthoathecata; family Hydridae; genus Hydra; species Hydra viridissima. The sequence continues at coordinate 664,931 of NW_028324320.1, forward strand.
TCTTATATATTAAAAAACTTCGCTGGATTATATTGATTACATGTGCTAGTTTTTTATATTATTTACAGATTATAAATATAAAACTTAAACAAAATTAAAATTAGCTAAAATATTTTAAATAACATATAACTATTTATGTTATGTAAAGTTTCTAAAAAATTTCTATCTATTACAGTTTTATAATATTCATTGATATTAAGAAATGATATATAATTATCTATTTCATCTGAAATATAACGTATATTTTCTGTTAAAATAGATCTAGAATTTTCACTTGATGGAGTTTGAAATGTCACTTTAAAGTTGAATTCTTTATTATTTAATTCATTTTTTATAGTTAAATGAACTATATGATAGAATATTTTATTTACTTCATATTCATTTTTTTCCTTTTCCTCAAAAAACAATGGCGCTTTTTCTCTAGAAACAATAGATTTTAACTTTTCAATAAAATCTGAAAAATTGAGATTATTATTGTTTATTTTCTTGAAAGCCAATTCGTAATTAGCCATGTTAGTTTTTTTAGCGACTAATTTTACAATTAGTTATTTACTTTCAAGTCAAATTATTTATAAATATGAAATTTCAAATAAGAAAAACATGATAGAAAAAAAAAATAAAATAAAAATCAAAATTATACAATATAAAAAATATAAGAAATTTTTAAAATGCTATTTAATTATATTATAACTTATTAGAGTCATTTTTAAATAGCATTTTAAAAATTTCTTATACCAAAAAACTCATTAAAAGTAAAAACTAATCAAGATATTATTTCATCATTTATAAGATGTAAAATAAATTAAAAATCGGTGTGATATATAATTAATTCATCATCATTTGAAATAATACATCCGTTTTTATTTTTCTCAATAATTTCATCTATAAAATCCCCAAAAAGTAGTAAAGTTTCATAAATCTTGACATCATTATAAGAAGAACAACTAATTAGTATGTTTTCTTTATGACATCTTTCGGTAATAAAATAGTATATTAACTCGAATAATTTCGATATTACTTCTTTACATTCTTCTATTAGATTTTCATTTTTTATTTCAAAAATAAAAAAGTTTTTGATTTCATATAAGTTTTTTGCTTCTTCAAACACAAAAATAACATTAATTTTTGCTGTATATTTATTTATTATGTTAGTTTGAAAGTCAAGTTTTTCAACCTTTATCGCCTTAATACTGTTAAGTGCACACTCACAAATATCATCTATTAATTTTATTAAATTAGATAGATTAACGTTAGCAGTCATTTTAATTAATTTATATTTAAATATTAAAATAGCAAGCGTAATTGAATTTAATATTAAACTAAAATTTAAAAAATGTAAAATATAACAAAAAAAATAACAGAAATAAAAATCAAAGTTATAACAATGTAAAAATAATAAAAAAGATATATAAAAATTTTTACGTTTTTATATTATCATAATCTTTATTAAGATTAATCATAACACGTTTGATTTTTATATATCTCAAAAACTTGGCTATTGATTATATGGATTATAGGTGCTAGTTTTTATGTTATTTACAATGTACAAAATGAAAGTAATATATACAGAATATTAATGAGTTTTAATAAGGTTTGTATTTCTAAATTTACCTTCTTTATTGTTAGAATTAAGAGCATCACATACAAATTTTAAAAAATCATAAATATTATTAAAAACTGTAGCATTTTCTTTTCCACATTCTTCACTTTTAAAAAACTCATTTAAACCCATACGTATTAAGTTATACACCTTACGCATTGTATGTTTATTATAAGTTATATTAATAAATTCTATGCAGAAATTAGTATAATAAGATGATGAGTTATCATGATTAGAAAACATGAAAATGAGTGTTATGTATTCACCATGACATGTATCAGATATAGTATAATCATAAGCAGATACCTTTAATAAATCACCTTTCAAATTTGTCATTTTTTTTATCTCTTCAATTATTTTATTCGTTATCACAGTTTTCATTATTTCTAATTCTTTTTCAATACTTAGTATTTCTGACATTTTTATTTTGTTATATTTACTAAAACAAATAATAAATTAATTATAAATTATAATTTTAAAAAAAAGAAAATATAACATAAAAAAAAAATAAAATAAAATCAAAATTATAAATAAGAAATTTTTAATAATATATTAATGGTATAAAAATAATTTTATAATAGCCAAAATTAAATAAAAGTAAATATTATTTATTTATTAACATATATTTAATTTAAATTAGCGTAAAAAAATTAAATTATATTATATTACTTTCTTAGAGGCGGCGCGCTATTGAGTGTTTTTTTCTGTTAAACTTAATTTCATTTAAATAACTTATGTTTATTTATTTTATTTTATTATTTATGATTATAATAAATCACACTAAAATGTTTTCACTAATCACAGTAATAAGCAATTTTCTTCCTAATAAAAATCAGTACAAAAGAAATAAAATAAGTTTAAACATTAAAAAATACACTGACTTATCTGAAATGTTATCTTTAGATAATGCTAATTCTAAAATAAAACTAATAATTAATTATAATGGATATTTTAGCACATATGAAGAAATTTTTAATTTTACTTGTGATGTTAATATTAATTTAGGCGAAAGTAATAATGCAGACTTAGTAAGTTTTTTTTACTTATATCATTTAAAAAGATTTCTAACATATTATCATACAATAAATACAATATCAATTGATATATATGATAATCAAATATATGATAATAAAAGTAAAATTAATTTATTTATATCTTATATAAATCATTTATCATGTCTTTATGAATTATTTTATAATTATAGAAATATAGCATATAACAAAAAAAAAGAATATTATGACGATAAAAATTTTAAATTAAGTAAATATTATGAAATTATTGAAAAAAGTATATTTCATAGTGAAAAATCTTTTAAAAAATTTATGATTGATTCGATCTTTTTAGGTCTTTATAATATTGTAAATATTGAAGAAACAGCAGAAAAATATAATCAAGAAATTGAAAATTTTAATAAAAACATGATAAATACCTATAAAACTTTTATAAAAAATTTAAACAAAAATAACAATTTATCTATTATAAATGATTTTACAGAAGAATATAAAAAAATTATAAATAATATTATAATATAAATTAAAAATATACTTAATTCTTTGATGCTTAATATTTCAGTTTAATTAAATATTATTATTTAAATTGACCTCCATATAAAAAACACAAATTTGAACATGTCATTTCACTATCTTCTAAAAAAAGAGGTGAATAACAAAATTTGCATTTTTTTTGTTTCCCTTTTAGATTTTTATTTTTAGAATCTGTTTTAAAAGTCAAATTGGATTTTTTATTATTTATATTAATTGGGCAAGATAATTTAAAATCAGCAGTGTTGTTAATCATTATTAGTAATCAAATATAAAGTAATATGTTTACTTATATATTACTATATTAATATTTATCTGCTAATTGTAGTTATTATTTAATAAATTAATTCAAATTTATAAATATATATAATTTATTCAGATGTAATTAAATATGTTTAGTTTATTTTTGCGGCTATAATAATTTGACATCAAAATAATTTCACTAATTTAATAATATAATAATAACGATTTCCAGTAATATGTTTTTAATAATTCTTAGCGAAGAAATAACATAGTTAAATATTTTTTTTATATTATTATATGTTTGTTTATTTGAAATATAATAACATAATTAAAAAATAACAGTTAATTATATAAATTTAAAATAATTATATAATAAAATGTATTCTGTTAGCTTTGATGAAATAAATGAAAATGATTATAAAAATTTAGTTTACTACACAAAAATAAATGATAGATCATTTAGTCGTCATGGTGAAATTACAAAAAAATTCATGGATCTTATTTCTATATGGAATAATATAAATAAATTTATTGAAAATTATTCTAAAAAAAAAAAAAGTAATATATATTTCTTTATAGAAAATAAAGTTTACTATTATAGAAAATCTGAAAAATGCAAAAAATTAATAAAGTTTGATTGTCTCTCCTTTAAAGTGTATAATAACTATTATGATTTTTATGAAAAAAGAGCATATATATATAGTGTTGATATTACATTAGGCAAAACAAAAGAAAGAAGCGAAAATATGATAAAACATCTCACCATAATAAATGAATGTTTATCTAAACCAATTTATAATTATATAAACGATATACTTAAAAATGATTATATATCCTTAATAAATATAGCTTGTATAAATAAAGGAAAAACTCCGATATTTGATTTAAAAAAAGAAAAAAAGACAAACATACTTATAAAATATCTTATTTCAATTTATAACTGCTCTATATTATATGGTTTATTAAATTTCTTCGAAAATGAAATAGAAATAAAATATTAGTAAAAGAATATAATAAATATTTGTCTTATGTTAATTGATTTTAGTTAAATTAGCATAAAAAAAATTAAATTAAATTAGGCTGCTTTATATACGTAATTATAATATTTATTTTTTTTTCTGTTGAATTTATCTTTAATAAATAGCGCTTATAAATAATAAATATATATAATTATATTAAATTAATATGAATTTCTTAAAACTATTATTAATATAATATAGTATAATTAATTATATAATAGCATTTGTTGTTATATTAGTTATTATTATATTTTATTAGTTATATACTTAATTTTTTATCTTCATTTATTTCCTTTTTAGAGGTTATTTTTTATTAGCTTACAATTTGTATATAAAAATAAATAAAAATTAAAATTTATTAATTATAACATTATTTTATTTAAAATTATTAATATGTAATTTAACTTTAATATCGCTAAAATGTATAACCTAAAGTCAATTTTATTAGTAGCTAAAATTATATTTAATATATACTATTATTTTATATTTGTTATTTTATATTTTTATTTTTGTATATGTATCTTGTACTTTTAATGAAAAAATTTATTTAAGTATTATAAATATTGTAATAAATAACTAATAAATATATAATATTATAATATTATATTAACATTAAAAGGTTATATTAATTATTAATATAATTTTTTCTTCTAATAAAAATAATTTGAAATACATACTAATTATTAAATACTAATATATCTCATTTGCGGCTAATATGATTTTTATTAATAAGCCTGCTAACGCGCAAAATAGTATTATAAAAAAAGAAAAAATAATAGAAATTAATATGGGGCATTTAGATGAATATGGAAAACCAGGTATGTTTGATGTTGGAGATGATAAAATAAAAATCAGCAACATAGATGAAAGATATAAACCTTATAACAGATTAAATAAATATTATAAACTAGCGTGTCCTTCTGAGGAATTTAGCAATTATTATACTGAAATTATGAAGTATTACAAAAAAAATGAAAAAAGATATAATAAGAGTTCTGATATACAAGATGAAATAACACTAATGTCAAAAAAAATGTTTTTGAGCATATTAAGAATATATTACTGTACAGATGAGTATATTATAAACTCAAATGGAAATTACGATAGATATATAAGTATAATAGAAGAAACGAATGAAAATAATAGAAAACATTTTATAGATTATTATAATATTTCTATTACTGGGCTTAATGCCTTTGCTATTAATAATTTAAATTTAACAAGTGATAAGGAAAAAATAAAAAATAAAATATTAGAAATTAATTTAAGAAAAGATTTTAACATATTTAATATTAGTAATAACTATCATATGTTCGATAATGGTGTTAAAATAAATGATAGGGATGAAGAGTTTAAACCATATAATTATAAAATAAAATATTATAAAATAATATATCGCTCTGAAGATTTTGAAAAAAGCTATGAAAAAATTATAAAATATTTTAAAAAAAACAGGGAAAGATGGTATACAAGTGAGAATATACAAAATAAAATAACATTTATGTTAAAAGATATGTTTTTAAAAATATTAAAGATATATTACTGCATAGATGAAGATCTTATAAACTCAAGAGGAAATTATAACAGACATGTGAGCATAGTAGAAGAAACAAATGAAAATAATAAAATATATTTTATAGATTATTATGGACTAGATTTATGCGCCTTTTTATGTGTAGATGAATCGATCTGGTTAGAAGATTCAGATGATTATATAAATAATATCCCATATAAATATTTTTAATTATTTATTTAACATATTTAACTGTTATATTTTTTTATATATATATTTTTGTGTATTATAAATTTGATTTAATATTTAATTTAATCTGTTATTATAGTATTAGAATAACTGACTTGAATACTAAAATGAATGAAAATAACTTGAAGAAAGGAAATATAACATCTGGTAAATAATATTTTTGATTTCATTATAGATAAAAAAAACAAATAAAATGAATTGCTTTAAATTATATACCTATTCACTTAATAACAAATCAAACGAAGAAAATCTGAATAAAAAAAACATGATATATGAAGAAACTTTCTCATCTCAGGTTATTAAAATGAGTTTAAATTTTATATCTTCAGTTCAGAAAGAAGATGAAAACAAAAAAAATAGCAAGTATAATTTAGATAGATATCCAGATAAATATACATTTTTCAGCTTTGTTAAATTAATAAAGGATGAAGAATTAAATGAAAATTTAACTCTAGATAATATTAATGAATATATAAATTTTAAAACTATAAGGGATTTTTTAAATAGAACAGTAAAAAAAGAAAAAAATATATGTATAACCTTTGAATTAATAGTTGACTTTGAATATAATATCTGCTATTTAAATAACAAATATAGCAAAAAAAATAATTCAATAGAGGTTCAGAATAATATATCTTTGATAGCAAAAAAATATTATAAAATAGAATATATAAATTTTAAATATTACACTGATAAGCGCCCAAAAACAGAAGAAAATTTAGAATGTTATATAAACAAATATACATGTGAGTCAGATAAAAATAAAAAATATTTAGATTTATTTATTAACGAAAATAAATATAATATAGTTAAATTATATAGCAAAAAAGATGCGGTTAAGCTAATAACTGACGAAGATATAAGTGAAGAAAAAATAAACAAAAATGGTATTTTCTGTTATGTAAATCATGACAATATTTATAAATTCTTGGAAAAAGAATATAAATCTGCGGCTTTCAAAGAAAACGATATGATTGATATAATATGTTTTACTATGTTTATTGATGCAAAAAAAAAAGAAATATATTTAGTTAATTCTTATTCATAATCTAAATATGATATTTTCTTAATATAATCATATATAATTAAAAAAGCCTCATAAGTGTTGTTATTATTATATTTCGCTTTTATTTTATCCATTTCAACTAATAAATCAGATATAAATTTAAGAAATCCGCCATATTTAGCAAAATCATTTCTAATTTCAAGAGGTTTTTCATCATAATATGTCTTTATAGTATAATAATCAGACGAAATTTTTAAAACACTATTGTATTCTAAAAGAATGTTTTTTAAATCTGCTTTTATATTTTCTATATCTTGATTATCTTTATTTTTTTCTATTGTATCTTTTATTTGTTTATTTAAATATAAGCTTACTATAATACCTTTATCTAGCTCTTCTAAATCATGAGATAATTTTAAATTATAAATAGAAACAGTAATAAAGTTAAAAATATTTAATGTTTTTGATAGATTATTTAACATATATTCAACAGTATATAAATCGCTATTAATATCTCCCTTTATAAAATCTTCGAACTCCTTTATTGAATCATTATATAGTTCTAATATTTTTTCTTTATCTGTATGACTCATTTCTTTAATAGCGAAAAAAATTATATATTATTAATCTGTTAATATTTTTAATTTAAAATAAATTAAATAAATATGAAAAAAAAATTAAATATATCAGATTATATATTAATTATATTAACAATTAATATGTATTTTTATTATACTGACAAAGCAAATACAATAATATATATTAAAGATAATTTAATTGTTATTTTATTATGCTCATTTATTATTACTATATTTGAAATATTAAAAAATTTAACAAAAAAAATAGCAGTGATAATTATAAATAGTTATAATAAAATCTTTATTCTATCTAATATGATATATAATATATTAGAAATTAGCATGTTAATAATATTAATTATTAATATATTAGATGTTTTATTTCCTAATTAAAATACGATTGATCATATATAGATTTGATTTTTTTTAATACATTCATAAAATAATTTAAAAAAATGTCTTCAAATAATAATACCAAAGAAGAAAATTTTTATTTTGATTTTAACAAAAAAACAATATTAGATAAAAAAAATAATAATAATTATGAATCAAATGATGGCAAAAATATAAATAATAATAATGATAATAATAATGATAATAATAATGATAATGATAATGATAATATAAAAAAAATAATATTAAAAAGTATAGATGAAATAAGTAATAATCCTTTGCTAAACAAAAGAAGATCGCAATGTTATGATTAATTATCATAATAATTGTAAAATAATACCAAAAATAAAAAAAAATATTTACTTGCGCCGCCTAAGAAAGTAATATAATTTAATTTAATTTTTTTATGCTAATTTAATATTGCTTAAGTTTAACATAAAAAAAATATTTACTTGCGCCGCCTAAGAAAGTAATATAATTTAATTTAATTTTTTTATGCCAATCTAATACTGCTTAAGTTTAACATAAAAAAAAATATTTACTTGCGCCGCCTAAGAAAGTAATATAATTTAATTTAATTTTTTTATGCCAATCTAATACTGCTTAAGTTTAACATAAAAAAAAATATTTACTTGCGCCGCCTAAGAAAGTAATATAATTTAATTTAATTTTTTTATGCTAATTTAATATTGCTTAAGTTTAACATAAAAAAAATATTTACTTGCGCCGCCTAAGAAAGTAATATAATTTAATTTAATTTTTTTATGCCAATCTAATACTGCTTAAGTTTAACATAAAAAAAAATATTTACTTGCGCCGCCTAAGAAAGTAATATAATTTAATTTAATTTTTTTATGCCAATCTAATACTGCTTAAGTTTAACATAAAAAAAAATATTTACTTGCGCCGCCTAAGAAAGTAATATAATTTAATTTAATTTTTTTATGCTAATCTAATACTGCTTAAGTTTAACATAAAAAAAAATATTTACTTGAGTTTTAATATATATAGTAATTTAATTCTAATTTAATTTAATAGTAAATAAATCTTATGTACCCTAATAATACATTTAATAACAAAAATATTAAATATATATTATAATTATTATTTTTTTCTTCTTCTGTTATATCTTTGTTATTTGAAGCATTATTATCTGTTTTTTTTTCTCCAATATAAGTGTATAAAATTTTATTTATTAAATCAGATACGTAAATAATATCATATGTTACGCTAAGTAATACACTATAACTAATATTTGATATAACTAAAATATAAATTATTATAAAAGAGTAGTAAAAATCAGTGTTAAATAAATACGCATATATGTGATTATATATTGTATAGCGTAATATTATTTTAATTAAATAATTTTTAATTATTGTTTTTATAAAACGATATGAGTATAATATAGCAATTTTTAAATTTTCTGATTTGTTATTATATATTAAGTATTCAATATTAATGAAACTGAAATATTTTTCTAATTTGTCTTTAAATGCTACTACTTTAATTATATTTAGAGCTGATTTTATTATAATTATAGAACACAAACTTATTAATAGAAAATCGACAGTTAGTGGATAATTTTTTATATTTAGCAAATGATTATAGTTGTAATATAATCCAGCAATAACAGACATATAATAATTTATTTTTGTCATTATTTTCATACAAATATTTAGCTTTATTTTGCGCACTATAATTGTTATTTTAAATATAATATCATAATTCAAATTATTATTCATCTGATTCATTTTCTTCTTTTTTGTAGTATAACTTACAATAACTAGTTCCTATTTCTAGATTTTGACCCATGAATAGACGCGACATTATATCATATACTGGTATATCTTTTCTTGACTTTGCCGCCATTATTATTCTGCCTTTAGGATCAGAGCTAACAGCAGATATCAGAGTAGAATCAGGTATTCTTTTTGATAAACCAGAAGATTTAAATGTTATAGCATATCCTCTATAAAATAAAGCATCAATAGATTGCATTATATGTGTTATATGAGTTTTTGCTATTTTCATTAACATCAACATAGTTGACACCCTAGCAGAATTTAATCCATTCATTTTTAATGATATGTTAGGATTTTCTGAGCATAAATATCTGAGATCCAAGCATTTTAAATTTAACACACCATATATATTATCTGATACTATTTTAATATAAGGTATAACTTTTGTCTCAAGTTCGCCATTTTTGTTTTCCTCCCATATTGTGTTATAAACAACATCAGCGTTTATTATATGAGGGAAGCCCTTAACAATAATAGAATCAGTAAAATTTTTGATTGCTATTTTAAACATATCATTTGTTACGCCATTAAATAGAACTTTGCCAGCTTCAACAGTAAACAGAAGAAGTATAGTAGATTTATATGATATTTTATTATAATCTGTATTCTTTTTTTCTGCTACTAATATGCCGGAGTTATAGTCTTCTATTTTTTCTATTATATCAGCTAATTTGACGTTTTTCTTTACTAGCTGAGATCTCACAAGTGTAACAGTAAGATATAAATCCATTATAACACTGTTATTCATATTCTTCTTGGTTATTTGATCTAATATTTGCTCGTCAGTAATGGTATTATTAGAAACATTTATAGTATCTATATAATTAGATAGACTATCTTCTACTATTTTGTTTATAATTTCGTTTTTAATATCTACACCGTGATATTCCTTTAACAGAGGAGCTATATATATATTTGCGCCAGTTAGTATGCCTTTAGGAAATATTATTCTGTTATGAGTTTTTTCGTCTTCTAGCATAGTATTATCAGCTTGCTTTTTGGGTGCATCAAGACTATTTTGCACCATAGTTTTAGATTGGTTGCAAGCCGCTATCATACCAACTGCGGTGCCAGCGCATTCAATAGAGTCAATATATTTTAAATATATATATTCACTAAGTTCTTTCATCTTTTCTTTGCTTATTTTTCCAAGCATTATCGGTGAAAAAGAAAATAGTAAATACATGATAGTTATTTTTAGCTTGCTTCTTACTATAAAATCGTCTTTGACATATTTTAACTCATTGGAGTATACATTATTAATTCTGTTTATGCAATCTTTAGCAATAAAAATATTATTTTCTGCATTTTCGAGGTCAAATTTAGCATCTAAATCTATTTTATACTCTATTATAAATGGTACAGATATTTTCATATAATAATTAGAATCTATTAAGCCGCTTTTACTTAACAGTAATATACTCGATTTTACTTCTTCTACTATAAGTTTAAACATATCCCATGTTTGTTTTGCGTAATTTTGCAGCTCCTCATTTCCTCTGTCAATATTAAAATATGTCTCATATATCTTACTTACTGGCATTTTAATAAATTTGCTAAAAATCGCAGGGCACATGATTTTATTAACGGCTAGTCCATCATGACCATAAGACAGACTAGAATGATACATGTCAGTTGTATAGTCACCATAAGTAACATGACCATGATTATTCAAAACATAAATAGATAATGCATTCATTAGCTCTCTTCTTATTGTTCCAGCACTTGCGGTGCCATTTATTCTTTGTACTAACGCCATTATTCTAGTAACTGTTCCTTTTATTACATCTAATGCTGATTGACCTCTAATGTAATTTCCTTTAATATAGCATGTATCTAAATCTAGATGATTTCTTTTAGTATGTCTTGATGGGCGCCCAAATTGGTGCTCAATTGGCTCGCCTTTATATATTGGCGGCCCAAGCGAGGTGCCTAATTTTAATATAGCTTTACTTATGTTACCATCAATAGCCATGCCGCATCTAACAAGATTATTATTTCTAAAATCTTCTAAGCCGTTTATGATATGACGAAAATTTTCATCTGTTGGTTTTAACATATCATATACGTTCTTTTTTAATGTTTTATATGGCGTCTCATTATAATTAGCCACAACTTCACCAGCATAAAATCTTTTATTTTGTTCTTTTATTTCTTCTTCTTTTATTCTGATGTTAGAATCAATGTAATTGTAAGCTTCATCAGTGAGAGTTATATCTTTCATAGATAAAGTAAGATTTGTGCTGCGCAAATATCGCATAAAAAGAGTGTTAAATGAGTGCATTATTTCTAATGTTCTTTTTGCTCCCACACATTCTAACGTGGCTCTAAACAGAGAATTATTAGAGAAACATCCTATAGTATCATTATCTAATACACCACTAAGCATATAGCCATCTTTAAATACTACCATTTTCTCATCTTCTGTGTAATTCATAACATCTTCTATTTTTTTATCATAGAATGAAGATGCCTTTGTATAATACAAACCGCGCGGCATAAACAAAGATATTATCTGACGCCCAGTAAAAATTCTATTTGGTGTTATATTTTTGTTCATTAGATCTTTATATTTATCTTCATAAACACCAGGTATTGAGCATATAAGCCAGTTTAGTTTGTCTATACTTATGTTAGTATCTTGCGTTAACATAGACGCGCCAATTAATGAATTGCATTCTATCCCCAACAAAACATCACCATTTTTTATTGTTGTAACTAAATTCTTTGTTTTCATTATCATAGATAATTCTGCCATTCCATTCATATCACGAGGCGCTATTATAGAACTTTCGTCGCCATCGAAGTCTCCATCTCTTAGTTTCTTATATTCAGACGACTTTATACCTAATGAGTCGCCTAACTCATTTATTTTTCTTGATATTTTATAAGCAGAAATGTTATAAGGCATTAGAGTTGGAGCTCTACCAACTATTACTAAGTCGCCAGAGAAAATGTTTCTTTTTATTATATCACCTATTTGAGGAATATATGTCTTATTAACTTCTTCACAATATAATTTATTATTATCTGATGCGCGTATTATATACTCAGCGCCTGGATATTTAGCGCCATTAACATAAAAAGAGTTTAATCTTATCATGTTAAATTCATTATATACTTCTATTATATATAAATTCTTCATGAGATTTTCAGGTAAAACAATTTCGCCAAATTTAACAGTATTATCACATGTTGCTACTAGACGTCCTATATTATTAATCCTTTTTGCCAAAATTCCGCCTCTAACCGGACCATCTTTACCAGATATATTTGCTATACCGCCTTCAATCGATTTTCTATCTATAAAGGATATTATGCTTTTAATTATTTCATTTTTAGCATAATCCTGTCCAATTGATACTTTACCATTAACTATAGTATATATTAGATATAGCACAGCATCTTGATTTTTCTTTACATTTTCTGTTAACTCCTGATTAGATGATAGCTTAAAACCTTTACCACACTCAGCTGTTAATTTTAATATCATATTATATGCTGTAGTTATTTCGTTTGGCTCAGGTTTATTAGTAACAGCAGAAATAGAATCAAGGCGCATTGGTATACCACTTATTAGCGCGAGAGTATTACATAGCTCTTTTGGTCGCACATCAGGAAAATATTTATTAAATTCAGTTTCAGATGTATGCATTAAAGTATCATACACCATATATGGGTATAGATCATTTCTTATATTATTATTTAATACATATTTAAAAATCATTGGAAATGCTTTATTATCTTCTGCTATTCTTACTGGTGTTTTGCAACTAAAACATACGCCTTTTTCCAATTTCGCTATTACGTACATATGATTTAATAGATCTTTTTTTTTCTGATTTATGTAATCCCGTTCACATTCTAATTTTTCCGGAGAAAAAATAATTTTATTACATTTGTTATTAGGGCACAAAATTGATATAACTTTTTTTGTTATCATCATTATATTCTTATGTGGACTAAAATGGGCAAAGGTTTTAATATAACCATTATGACCTATTCTACAATGTTCCTTTGATTGATTACATGTTAAACATTTATATCTGTTAGAATCTGTACCAAGAAACTGACTTCGCGGGCCGTAAGCATGAGGAGTTTTATCTTGCGTGGCGTTAGCACTAGAAGTTATTTTAATAACTGCTTTTTCTTTGATCTCTTCATCACTCATTAGCTTAAACGAACATCCTATTACATAACCGTTAGGTATTATATCTGTTATTTTATATTTTACATCCATGTTTTTTTAAACAAATAATAAATAAAATTTTCACCAAAAATATAATTTTTTTTATTAACTTACGCAAATTTAAGTTAGCATAAAAAAATTAAATCATACTATATTACTTTCTTAGAGGCGGCGCGCTATTAAGTATTTTTTTTCTGTTAAACTTAATTTAATAATCAAGATTAAACACTTATATAATTAAATTAATTGTAATATTAAAATATATTTTTTTTTAATATAATCAAAAACACTATGAGTGTTATACTTTTTTTAATAGGCATATCGCTTTTAATTTTAACTTACTATCTATATCTTTTGAATAAAAAAGCAGCAATAGAAAAAAAATGTGGAAAAATTAAGCCTTTAGTTAATTCAGAAGGCAAAAGAATATTATGCCCAAACACATATACTACTGATTATCTTTATGCCGTCGAGAATGCAGCTGAGTGTAATAATGGCGCTTTATGCCGCAAATGTCATGGAACTAGTGATAGTTCAATACTAAATAATATACCTATTATATATTCACCTGATGGTAAGTGGCCAAATAAAATAGAAAAGATCGGTGAATATTATGTAACAGAAGGAATTGAGATGCTAAAAGAATGCGGTCAATAAATATTTTTGCGCCGCGTTATAAGATCATTTTTAAATATATATTTTGAATATTTTATCTAAAATAAAATGTCATATAAAACTATTTTTAAAACAAAATTAAAAGATTGTGATTTTAAATCAGAAAAAGTACATAAACCAATTTTATACGATTTTTACGAAAATTCAGTAAACGATGATAGAATACTAAATTTATGTTTACTGCTAGGAATATCAGAAAATGATATGAAATATATAAGAGATAAAGAAGATAATTCAATATTATCTACTAACAGATTTGTAGATGATCTTCTTTATAAAAAATATAATAAACAAAATAATAATGCTGTTATATTAAGAGATTTTTTTAGAGCTTCAGGTTTAACTGAAGAAGAACAGTATATAAATAACATAATAAATGAAAAAAAACAAAATGATGATAATGATAACGATTTAAATCTCTCATATAAAGATTGGGAAAATATAAAAACTCTAATGTATCCATCTATTAATGAGAAAATAGCCAAATGGGAAAAAATAGTCAGCCTCTATAATAATTCTGAATGGGAAAAAAAAGAAATTATAAATAAATATAAATCACATAAGAATACAACTAATAAAAAAACAAAGCTAGAAGAAATTTTAACTATAATTAGCGTAAGAAATATAGATATAACGAGATCAGATTTTTTAAAGTTATTAAAAAAAGCAAACTATAATAAAGAAGAAAGAATTTTTATAGCTAATAGAATAACAACAATGGATGATGATGATAACTAATAACTATTAGATTAGCTAAAAAATTTATATATATATTACTCATGCTGAATTTAAATTACGCAATGCTAATTTTAACATAAAAAAAAAATAAAAATACTTAATAGCGCGCCGCCTCTAAGAAAGTAATATAATCTAATTTATTTTTTTTCTGTTAATTTATACTATTATTGAATTTTATATAATACAAATTTGATTATTATTTTTATTATAGAAAAAAAAAATGAATATAAACAGGCTTTATTTCTCATATAATAAAGAATGTTTTACTTCAGATTTAGAAGAGGAAATAGATAAACTTTATCCAAATCATATATATAAATTATATTTGATTCCAAAAAAAGAAATAAGTAACATTCATTATCATGAAGAACATAAAAAGAATGAAAATTTAAAAGATTTAAAATCAGATAATAATATCAGGAATATGCTTATGTACAACTACTACTATTTTACTGATAATATGATAATTAAATTAAGAAAAAAAATATTAAACAAATTAAATAAAAAATATTATATTTTTATTAAAAAAATAAATAAAATAACAAAAAAAGATGAAGAAATAACAGAAGAAAACATAATCGATAATGACGGAGATTTTACATATGTGTTATATAATATAAATATGTTATTTAATTCAATTAACACTAAAACAAGAGTTTATAAAATACCGACTTATCAAGATAAAAATATAATTGATTACGAATCAATTATAGAAGATTTTAAAACAAATAAGGAAAATTATAAAGTTATAATTCTTGGTGAAACAAAACCAAAAAATGAAAACAAATATAAAAATATTAAACATAATATTAAAGAAAATATTTTATTTAAACGAAAAAAATATTTTGATCTTTTTAATATTATGTATAATCAATTACATTTATATCATCCTGATAATTACTATTATAAAAATAAAAAATGCTTTGAACCTATTATTAATAAAATGCTACAATTTGTTGCAAAAATATTTGATGTAGATATAGATATTAATAATACTAATAATAAATAAATATAATATTAATAATATATATTTACTTTATATCATTTTTTTTTATATAACATACTATAATAAGAAATTAAATTATTATCTGTTATTTATTATTTATTATAAGTTATAAATTTTCCCTGTTATTTATTACTTTTTAAAAAAATTTATTTTTCTAATATATTCTGCTAAAAAAGATTATCATTTAAATTGAAATTTTTTGTAAAATAATATATATATATTTTATTAATTTATTTATATTAAATTTATAGATAATATTTTTGATTAAAATTGAATTAAATAAACAGATAAAAATGTTAAAATCAATAATAACAGATGAAAAATTTAACATAGAAGATTATTCTATATCTCATATAAACATTATAAATAAAGTGTTTAAAGATATAAAAATGAATAATATATATTGTAGGCTAAAATATAAAGAAGATGATATAGATTTGGCGCTAAAAAATTATTGCAAAAAAAATAATATAAAAACAGAGCTAACAACAAAGCAAATATTAAATAGAATATCTAATCTAATCAATTATAATTATGGTGTTAAGATAAGCACCAAAAATAATTTAGTACAGAATGTCCTAAATTGTAAGAAAAAAAGATACAAATTATGTAAAAAAACGTATGTATTATATGATCAAAATTTAAATAAAATAGTTAGAGATCATCCTTGTGTTATACATAATAGCTGCGGTAGTGAGATTCAATGCATCAAAAATCTAAAACAGTCTAAAGAAAAAGAAGAAGAGGATAATAAAAATAACAAAGAAAAAATATTTAAAGAAAAAAATATAGAATATGACTGGCTTCCAGAGCAAATAAAAAAGGATATAAGCGCTCAAATTAACAATGAAGAAATTTTCTCCAAAAACAAAAAAATAAATGATAATGGATGTATTATATGTGATTGTAATTTTGAATATATTTAGTTAACGCCATACTCGTCACAGCCATAATTATATGGATTTTTTTTCACAAGTATATTAATAAATTTAATACATTCTTCTTCGCTATAACCTGATTTAGACATCATCTCAATGAAAAAATCTAAATTTATACATTTTTGTTTTAATATGATAATTTTGCTAAAATTTAATAATCTAGTAGTATTATTTCTTTTTTCTTTGTTTATTCTATCAACTATACTATTAAATTTTTTTTCTGCATTTAAATTTGTTAATATCATTTTAATTTTATTAATATTATTATTTAAAATTTTGCTAAATATTATCATATGCTCTCTACTAAATAAAACATCATTTTTTTCTAAATTAATGAAAAAATTATATTCATCTTTGAGATCCAATGAGGATAAAATTTTAATAACTTCTATTTGTTTTTTATGATTATTTTTAATAAATTTTTTTACATAACGCGCAGTTATATAACCTATATTAATATTAGAAGTATCAGCCATTTCTATTGTTTTATAATCCTCTTCTGTTAAGCCAATATTATAGCATAAAGATTTAAATTTTTGTCCAAAGCAATCCAACATGAAATTATTTATGTCATGAAGGGTGTTGATTTTAATATTATAATGATTATCTACAGTATATGATCCAATTAGTTTTAATATTTTGTATATTTTTTTCTGTAGAATCAATTCTTTTATTTTTTCTGCTTTAGTTTCATCCATTTATTATATTTTTATTGTTAAAATATATTTCAAATTAGCATAAAAAAATTAAATTAATTTATATTACTTTCTTAAGCGGCGCGCTATTAAGTATTTTTTTTTCTGTTAAATCTACGCGCTACTAAATTTAATATATAATTATAATATTAATTTGATTATTTTCTTATAAAAAAAAAATGAATAATAATAATAGCCTTAATTTTTCATATAAAAGTGAATGCTTTATTTCAAGTTTAAATAAACAAATAAATGATCTTTATCCTGATCATATATATGAATTATATGTTATTCCAAAAAATAAATTCAATATAATTAATAATGAATTTAATAATATAAATAAAATAAATAAAGAAGAAAAAATTAAAAGAATAAAAAATAATACTAAAAACCTCTTAAAATATCATAATTGTAGTGATGAAACTATAGCAAAATTAAGAAAAAAAATATTAAATAATTTAAATAAAAAATATTATATTTTTATTAGAAAAATAAATAAAAAAACAGGTAAAGTTGAAGAAATTATAGATAAAGATATTATTGAAAATGATGGAGATTATACTTATATATTATATAATTTAAACATGTTATCTAATTTATCTGGAATTAGATTAAAAACTTATATTATACCTACTTATGAGAATAAATATATAGATGATTTTAGTTCAATTATAAAAGATTTTAAAATAAATAGAGAAAAATATAAACCCATAATACTTGGCAAAACAGAACCAAAAAATAAAAACAAATATAAAAATATTAAATATGATGCAAAAAGCGAAAATTTATACCAATTACAAGGGTATTTTGATTTGTTTAGTATTTTATTTGGACAAATATATTTATATCATATATATTTTGAATTTTATAACAACAAAATATACAAAATATTAAATCTTATAGCAAAAGTATCTGATCTTGATATATCATTTCCATCCGATACTATTTGTGATTATAATAGTTTATAATTAATAATATAAAAATAATAAAACAAAATAATAAATATATAAATATCAGTATTAATAATTATATTTAATAAATATTTATAAATATTTTTTTATACTAATTTAAATTCTTTACAGCCATCAAATTAAATTTAACAAAAAAATATTTGCGCCGCTTAAGAATGTAATATAATTTAATTTAATTTTTTTATGTTAATTTAAGTTTGCGTGAGTTAAATTAATTTTAACAGAAAAAAAAATACTTAATAGCGCGCCGCTTAAAAGGATAATATAAATTAATTTAATTTTTTTATGCTAATTTGAGTTTATGCAATTTGACAAAAAAATATTTAATTTTAAATTTAATACGATGACTGATATATTTATTACTAGCAAAAAATACTAAATATTTTCTTAATTATTTTCGCTAATTTGAATAACAATTATTGTAAAATAAATGATATTATAAGCAAATATAAAATGTCTCTAATAACGATTACTCTTTATTTTAGCTCTCTTCATATTTCTAATGTTACATACGATGTTAGCAAAACAAAAGTAGAAAACATAGAAAAATATAAAAATATATTAAATAACTGGTTAAAGGAAGAGCTAATGAAACAAGAAAAAAAATTTCATGATGAAAATACGGGATTTTTAATTTTTGTTATAATTATGTTTACTATATTTTCGTTAATAATGTTTTTATTTTCATTTGATTTTTGTTACAAAATCAAAAGAGATAAAAAATATATAATCACTAAAATATAAAATATATAATAGATAAACATATTAGCTGTTTTGAAAAAATAATTTTATAATATTAAACTAACGTTAAGTTAAAATGTATATTAATACTAATATGTTTAAAATATTAAACGAAACTAAGATTTGCGATGCTAATATTTTAAACTATAATCAATTTAGCGTGCTAGCAACAAAAAACAATATCAATCAAATTTTATATAGCATAAATGAATGTCTTAAATGTCAGGTAAAACTTGCAGCTAAGGAAAAATGCTATGATACATTTTATATAGCTTTTATTCCTCTTATATTATCTATTATATTAGTTATTTTATCATGCTTTATAAACGGATGGTGTAAGTTTAATTTCTGTAAAAATATTTTTCATAAGAAAAAAGGAAAATATCAATTATATCATATAAGTTTTTTAGATCAAGATGTTGAAAAAAATATTAAAAACTTAAATGAAGAAACTGATAAAAAATAAAATATAAATAATATTTTATAATTTAATAACATATTATAATAAAAAAAAATAAATATTTAAATTATTTATTTTTTTTATATTATGTTAACGCGTAATTTAAACCAAATGAAAAAGAAAATATATATGTTATTTTATTTTTTTCTGTTAAATAATCATTATTAGGATTAATAGCTGTTATTATCAATTCCAGTCATAAATAACTTTGTTTTTTCACATTCAGATTTATAATATAAAGTTTTGATTTTTTTTGATATTTTTTCAGCTGTATTAGATGCGCCGCCAGCCAGGAAGTCTTTTAAATTTGTATATTTATCTTTACAATATATATTTAAATTATATATAACTGGACGTAGTTTTTTAACAGCATAATTTAAATAATAAAGAATATTTGTGCAGGCACAGAATATAAAAATTATTATAACTGTTGCGCCTATATATCCTATTATAGACATTGCTAAAGCATCTGGCTTTATATGCAATACTTTATTATTTTTTATATTTTCAGTCTTATTTATTATTTTAGTCATATTAATATTAAACATATACATTTTAATATTTTACTAATAAGCAGCAAAATTAATAATTTATTTATATACTATATTAAAATCAAACTAGAAATCATTTTAATTTTATTTTATTTAAATAAATAGAAGAAAAATAAAATAATATTTTTGTTATTTTATTTTTTGCTAAATAACTTACTTATTAAAATTTATCACTTATTATAATAATATTTTCTTTAATATATGATGTATATGAATATTTTATCACACTTGACAATTTTATAATAATATCAGTTAGATATTTTTTAAATTTGTGTATAATGTTTTAAATAAATTAATTAAATAATTAATTAAAACTTTAATTTTATTATTAAGATATTTTATAATTAATATTATATAACTTATTGTCAATACTTAAACCATTGATAGTATGAATAAAATATAAAAATGAACATAATTGTAAATAATATAATATATAAAAATTCTTGAATTTTCACTTGATTTTACATATTTATTATAATTTATAGTAAAATTTATTATATATTTTTGTTGTATTTAATATATACATTTTAACGTCTTATAAGTAAAACTAATTATTAGAATATATTCTAATAAAAATCATATCAATTATTAGTATATATATTATTAACAAATATAATTTTCACTAATAATGTTTTTATATTTATTATTTTTTCTATTGTATATATTTTTAATTTTTTCTGATACTTTTTCTATAGCATCAGATGTGCCGCTAACTAAAGAATTTTTTAAATTTATATATTTATTTTTAAATAAATTACATGAATTACATATTATTTAATATATAATTCTGTTAATACAAATTAAATAATCAATAACTCCAATATAAGAACAAAAACCAAAACATAAATAGCCAAAATATAATGCTGCACTTGTACATATGATTAAAAGATATATTATAGAAGCTGCATTATTCAAAGGCGAAGTATGCGAAATTTTATTATTATTTTCTGTTATATTTCTAGTTACATTCATTATTTTTGTTATTATTTACAATTGGTGGTGTACTTTTTATTATATCATTATAACCATTACATATACATTTATACATTTCTGTCATTTTATTAACAGTAGCTAAATTAATTATTTATTATAAGCTTAATAATAATCAAATTAGAAAATATTCTAATTTATTTTATCTTAGTAAATAGCAAGAAATAAAATAATATTTTTGTTATTTTATTTTTTATTAAATTATTTAATATAATATATTTAAACATCAACCAAATAAACAATTAATTATTACTAAAAAACATTCTCTAATCGTATATAAAATAAAACATACAAGTAAATTAAACAAAAATAAAGATAATATTATATAAAATGCTATCATCTATTTTTGCCTGTTGCAGCCATAATCATACATAATAATTTATATTACATTATTATTATTCATAGTATTATTGCTTTGAATACACATTTTTATTATTTACTGACAATATTAGTATTTACTGCAATAATTATTTTTTTTGTTAAACTAAAATTAAATATAATATAATGATATTACTGTCAAAAAATTTAAATAACAGAAAAAAAAATATACATTATAACTACGCTATTAATATTTTAACATAAAAAGAAATATATAATATTATTATACTACTCAGTAATACTTATTTGCTGTGGAAATTCATTATCTTTGCCTTTATTTTCTAATATATTCTTATATAATGCTAATTTATTCTTTAATCTTTTTTCTTTGTTTTTATTTTTAATTACTAATTTATCTGCCCCAAACAGAAATGGGTTAAAATTAGCCGCTTCAACAGTTAAATATTCGATTTTTTTTTCTAATTTAGTATAGAAAGAATAAACAAGAATATCATAGAAGTTATCTAAAGAGCTGTCAACTTTATTACTACTATCATCAATATTGCTTATATTTATTTCTAATATAATATCATTAAATTTTTCTTCTTTGTCAACTATTTTTATAAATATATCAAAGGATTTATATTCTTTTTTTTCTTCTTCTTTATCTATATAATTTTTTATTATATAAAATATAATAATAATATCTTCTTTCATCATATATGAAGCTTCATTTAAACCCATTAAAATATAAGAGACTAAATAATTAATTTTATTATTTTTCATATCATCATGATATTTAAAAAAATCTTCTCCATTCTCTCCTTTCCACATTTTTAATTTTATTTTAATGTTATTATAATTTGTTTCCATATTATTTTATAGTATTTTAATATATATATTAAATTAATATATTTTAAATAAAAAAAATAACATTAAAATAATATGCTATTAATTTTATTAATTTAACATGAATAATTTATTATTTATTTTGTTGAAAATAAATTTATATATTTCTAGTTTATTTAGATAATAGGATTCAGAATAGTAATTTTCCTTTACTTCGCTTTCTTGCTCGAGATTATTTATTATATCATTTAATTTTTTCTGGAAAGTTAAAATAAATGACAAATAAAAATATTCCATACATTTAAAATTAGTTTTTGTTTTTGATTTTATCGCAAAAATATTTATTACATCACCCTTTTTATTTTTTCCTGTTATATATATGTTAAATCCTTTCATAAATTGATTTTTTTCTTCATCTTCTAATATTATTTTTTCTAGTTTAATATCCACTTCGTTTTCACCGAATTTTATCATAGCTAGTTTATAATATTTCAATATATCAGAAAACAAACAGTTTAGAAGTTCTAAATCATTTTTATTTTTATAAGCATCTCTAGATGGAACAAAGAAAATTTTAGATAGATATTTAAAATTTATACATTCATTATATTTTTTTCTGTTATTATCCATATATGATGTTTATTAAACAATTTAATCGCCTTTATATTAATGTAAAAATATTTATTAAATTAGAATTTGGAATAATATTTTATAAGTTCTAACAAACTAATTTTAAAATTTTTTATAAATATTACATAAAAATTTATCAAAATTTTGATATCTTTTAGAAAAATATCTTCTTTACTATTTTTTTCTATATAATTAACTATCTGATAACTATATATATCACATAAATTTTTTAGCAAAATACTTTCATACTTTAAAATTAGCTTTTTTAAATCATCTAATGTTTCTTTGTTATATTGATTATATGATTTAAATACATCATTATATTTGATTACAAAATTATAAATTATCTCATATGTTACACTAACTGTATCTTTTAAATCATTATAAAAAACATCATTTATTATTTTAATATCATCAAAGTTATTTTTTATCTTATAGTGTAATACATCAGTTATAAAAGAAAGATTATTGTCATTTATAATTATATCATATGATGATTTATTAAATATTGTTATTTGAATAGGATGATCTCTAATTTCAGTTAAAATATTATCATGAAACTTTTTCATCTGAAAATCTACCATTGTTTCTGAAAAATTGCTTGCGAAATTATCAGAAGGCATATTATTATATTCTTCATTATCATAGCTAGTATCATTATCTCTAGTATCTAAATCAGTCTCCATTTTATTTTTTTAAATATATTAATAATTCAAATTTAACAGAAAAATATTTTATTTGGCGCTGCTTATATAAAAATAATATAATTTAATTTTTTTTTATGCTAATTTAAATTTGTGTAAATTCAATAGAAAAAAAAATTAATTTTTATAAAATCATTTATAATTAAATTATATATTATATAGGATATATATAATATAAATTATTTTTTTCCTGTTCTATTAATATATTATTTGCTGCTAAAATCTTTTTTATATTTAGTGTATTATTTTTTTTATTATAATATTTTAATAGAAGCTTATTTATATCTTCTAACACCGATATATAAAATAAAGATATAATATTAATATTAAAATACATAATATAAAGCAAATTTATTAACTGAAGATTATTATAATGATGTTTTTCTAGGCTAAATCTAAGGTAATAAGAGTTTTTATCAATCTGCCTTTTGATATAAAATATAATACTATTAAAATCATCATAATATGAAGAGTTTTTATCTATTATATTATTAATGTTTTCATCAGATAAATTTGTTATATTATTATTTTCTATATTATATTCTATAAATTCGTATATTTTTTTTATTGTTTTATTTGTTATTTCAGCTGTATTTTCTTCATATTGAAGAAGAGGATCTTTAAAATATAGAATTATAATATTTTTTTTAATTATTTTTTTTGCTTTATCTATATGATTTATAATTATATCATAATTTGTTATTTTTTTTTCAAATAAATAAGATGAAATATCATCATAAAAAGTATCTATTTTTTCTTTCATTATTTTTATATTATAATAATAATGATCACTACAATGATAAAGATGGTAATCACGACATTTGTTCATTTTTGTAAGAGAAAAATAAATATTAATTTATTAGTTATAAGTTATAAAATCAAATTAAAATATAGAAATTTAGCAGAAAAAAAAAATAAACTATATTATTTATATAAATAACACCTAAATATTCTTTTTACTAAATTCGCGTAATTAGATTAGCATAAAAATATTTAAATTAAAATCTCCTTATATAGAATATACAAAAAATAAATATTTTTTCTGTTAAATTTTCATATGATATTAAATAATACTAATTTAGATTAAATTATCTATCTGGCAAAATTTTTATTAATATTTCTAATAATAAAAGGAAGATTTAATATAATTTTTAGCAAACATACTGGTTTAATAACATCAAGTATATAATATTCTTATTATAAATTATTATAATTTATATAAAAAAATAAATAACATATAAATATTATTTATTTTTTATATTTTACATTTAATAATTAACTAATTATATTAATATTTTTATGTTATTTTCGTCAAATAACATTTCATAAATATTATCATTGATTATATCAAAAGTTAGTATACATCTGCTAATATTTATTTCCTTGTTATTTTTTTCTTTTATTGTTTTTTTTCTATCTTCAATATACTTTTCAAGTGTTTTTTTATTTATTATTAAATTTAAATGTTGTATTTTTTCTTCTTTGTTAAAATCTTTGTTATATTTAAAAATGAAATTAGAAGGGCTAAGTGAAATTATTTTAGATTCTTTTATTATATTAATAACTATTTTATTTTGATAATCAGATGAACACTCTTTATATATTTTTGATTCAAAATCTAAATTATCAGAGATATTAATTACTTCTGATTTAATATTTAGTTTGTTGTATTTAAATATTATATAATGTATTTTTTTACAAAGCTGATTTTCGTTTAAACAAGAAGTCATTTTAGTATTTATTTATATTATTTAAATATCAAATTGATATATATGTTATATTGATATTTTCTTTTATTAATCTTTTTACGCAAAATTAAATTAGCATAAAAAAAATAGATTAAGTTACTTTATACAAATGATATTAAAATAAATGTTTTTTCTGTTAATTAATTTTGGCAAAATTAAATTGACACATAATAAGTATTTTTTTTCTGCTAATTAGCGATTATATATAATATAATATTTCATTATTGTTATACAAAGCATATAAAATATTTGTTATTTTATCTGTTATTTCAACTAAATGTAATAATCTTTCAATATATATATTTATCTTATTTAATTTATAATAATTTATAAAGTTTAAAGCATTTAATATATTTAAACTACAACTTAGTTTTTCTTTGTTATTTTTATCTATAATATATTTTATCATAAATTCATATAATATTATTTTACTTAGCAGTTTTATGTTTTTTATCTCTTTTTTTCTTTCTATCATTTCATCTAAAAATATTATTATTTTATATAAATTTTTTAGCTCTGGTATGTAAATATCTATTAGATCATGTATTACTACTAAAAAAAAGCTGCTAGCAGTATAATAACTATCTATTTTATTTAGCTCTTTAACTACAAAGTTTATGTAACATTGGCGTAATTTATACTTATTTGTGTTTAGTATTCGCCACATCAATATATTAAATATAATATACATGTATTTATATAATATTTTTGCGCGCAATCCAGTTTTTTTTCTGTTAAATTCATTAATAAAATAAGCAAATAATTCTATAGTTTTAATAAAATGCTCATGTTTTCCTTTTTCTTTATATTTTTCTGATGTTTTTTTTATTTTAAATATTATATTAGATATTGCTAAGTTAGATAGAACAAGATGTTTTTTGCTATCATCTATTATATACTGCATCTCACAATTTTGGTGTCTAATATTATTTTCAATGTAATTTTCTAATATTTTAATAGAATTATTAATTATATTTATTATTTTATTTTGCTTATTATCATCTAATGTAGTAGTTAGAATATAACTAGACATTTTTTTTTATATAATTTATTAATTCAAATATATAATCCTTGCTAATTTATTTTTTAGTGTATTAATTTAGCAGAAAAAAAATATTTATTATGTTGCATATTTATATAAATATATTAATTTAAATTATTTTTTTTTTCTACTTATAAAATTATATAATATAATTTATAATGGACTTTGATTTCAACAAAATAGACACTATTATAAGTTTTATAGAAAAACTAATAGTTGTCATAGAAAAAATGTTCACTGTTTTTGAAAAGTTATTTAACATGATACAATCCAAGTTTAATGAAAGAAAAAATAAACTAAAAAGTGGAATATCTGTTAGATTGAGAAAATTCAATAAAACAATTTAATCATACTATATAATATAATATATAATGCTATTAACATTGTTAATAGTATTATGTGTTATATAGTATAGCCATAATTTAAATAAAATTAAATAATTTTAATTAAATATAATTAAAATCAGTTAGTCACTTTAGCGGATTAACTGATAAACAATAGTATAAAAAATAATAACAAATTAAAGATATTTAAATATCTTTAATTTGCTGTTATTTTTTTTTGTTTTATTTTAGATTTATTAATTAATATTCTATTATATTTATTGCTTGTAGGTAATATTCCAGTTGATTTTTCTTCCTCTTTCTTCTGCTTCTTTTTCTAATAATTGACGTTCTCTTCTTCTAAATGCTTCGTCTACTGCTCTTCTTTGTTCTTCTTCTTTAGCCCTTAAACTGTCTTGACGTTGTTTTTCTAAAAAGGCAAACATTCTTTTATCTTCTTCTTTTTCTCTTTCTCTTCTTTGTCTTTCTGTTTCTGATTCTCTATTACTCATTTTTTTAAATTAATGTTAATATTAAATTAATATTTAATTGAATTGTTTAAATTAATAAATAGCAAATTCAAATTTGTAAACATGTAATGTTTTTTAATTAACAGAAAAAAAATATAATATATTTTGATTATTTATTATTAATATAAATAATATAAATTAAATGAAAGTACTACAAAAAAAGTGCAAAGAGTGCAATAACTTTGTTGCTTTTGATATAGATAAACAAGAAGTGTGTTGGTGTTATCCAGAATATTTAAAGATTATTTTAGATAGAAATTCATTTAAAAGATTTAAAGAGACTTTAAAATGCATTTTATGTAATGAAGAATATTATTATACAAAAGAAGGTGAATTAAATTGTTATTGTGATGTTTTAAACAAGTAAATAAATATGTGATTATTAAATAATAAAATGCTAATGTATTTACATTTGATACTTAAACGTATCATAATAAGTGTTAAAAATTAAGATTAAATATTATTTTTTTTTTGTTTTACTGTTACATTTTTGATGTATAACACAGTTTGGTTAAAAATTTAACATGATTATATTTTATAGTGCTAAAAGTGTAAATATATATACAATTAAAAATTAACACTGTTTGTTAGTATTTACTTTAGACCATGGATCATGGTTACGATACTTAGCTATACGTTCTTCTATTTCCTTTACCTTATTACGATTTTCGTTATGATGATCGTCTATATGCTTATCGGCTTTGCGTAAGGTATCTCCATAATCTTTATAGGCTCCATTATACCTGCTTTCGCGTTCAATTTGTTCTGTTAATCTTAAATAAGGATTATTATTTGACATTCTTATTGGTTCTTCCTTTATTATAAAACTTTTGTTTTTCAAATAAGTTTTCGCTTCATTAACCACATAATCATGTATTTTACTTTTGACTATTTCCTTATCATATTCTGACATACTATCATAATTACCTATTTTAGAATTATGATTTTTTACCTTTTTTAAATCACAGGATATGGTTCCTATAAAAGCCTTCAGTGTATTTAAAGGAATAGTAATCAAAATTTCCTCTCCATTAACTTTGACTACTACATCTGTTTCATTTAATTCTTTTAAGATATTGTTTTTATCTATATAAGAATTTGTCCCATCTATATAGCATAAGTATTTTATTGTTACATCGCATTGTATTTTGTTTTGAGATCTTCTTAGAATTTCTTCATAGTTTTTAGTTTTTACATAGTTGTTATAGTCTTCAATATCCTTTAATTGTTTAGTCGGATAATATAAACCATCATTCTTGTAATCTATCCCATTTTTTTCATCTTTATTATATACTAGGTTAAATCTTTCAAGAATTTGATTTTTATTACTAACATCAAAATCTTTTCTGATAGAGTTTTTTATTCTATGTTCCATTGACTTGAAAAAACTAATAAAACTATAATCAGATAAGTGATAATGTGCTATAATAAACTAAATGCAATGCAATGCAATGCAAATGCAATATAATGCAGTGCAGTGTAATACGGTGTAACGTGTAAGCAAATGTATATTGTAATATGTAATAATTATACCATTAATCAAAAAAATAAATATCGATATTTTTTTACGCAAAAAAAAAAGTAAAATTATTTATACTATAAAATCATAATGTAATCTAATTTATTCTAAATATGAATTTATTATTCGCACATCATACATAATATAGTTTTTATATTTTTCTATTGTTTGTCTTTGTTTATTAGATAACATACTTATTACACTATCGTAAGATATAATATCTTGTTTATTTTTAATAATGTTATTAAATGTATTAGCTATTTGATTTAAATTATCTCCTAAACGAGATATTCTGCTCTTATAATCATATACAGCATCCTCCACTGTGTGTCTTAAATTAGTATGATTAATATATTTAGCTTTAGAAATTTTATCATATATATCATTTAAATCTATGTTAGAATCAACTTCTATATAGAAATATACCATATTATGACTAGTTCCATTAATTAGACGAAAATCAAAATAATTAGTTATTTTTGTTTTTTCTTTAAGATTAAAATCACATTTTAAATCAGTAATATTTATACATTGATTATTATTCATTTTAATTATTTAACAACACAATTAATTAATATATATTTAATTTATTTATCTTATAATATAATATTCAAATTTATTTAATTAGTACATTTACTATTTGATATGTTATGTTTTGTAATTTGATTTCAAAAATAACAGATTTGAAAATACTAATTTAGTGAAGTATTCTTATTTATTGTTATTAAAAATGTCTAGTAAATTAAACAATAATAATATTTTACTAAAAAATTTGATTAAATCTAAAACTGATGAAAAAAAAGATGAAATAGATCTTTGTTTAAAATCTCTTATAAATTTTATATATAATTTAAAAAATGATATTATGTTTTTAAAATATTCTTTTGCACCGTATAATTACATTATTGATGAAGAAAGATTAAAAAATTTAGATTTTGTATATCCTGATGGTAGTGAAAAATATTTTGATACTAAGACACCATCATTTTATATATATGATGATAAAGATAAAAAATTATACGAAATATTTAAAAATACTTTATTATACTTAGGATTATATAAAGAAAAATATAATAAAAGAAATGAATGTCCATCAATTTATTTCGATGACCAATTTAATATAGATTATATTATTAACACATATACAGCGTTAATTAATCTATTATGTGATAATATTGAATCAAAATATGATAATGAAAGTATAAATTCTATTATTAGTATTGATAATTCTAACAAATCAGAAAGATTTGGTACTAATATTATTATAAATATATATGAAAATATGAAATTAGTATTCAACTCTATTATTAATATAAAAATATCAAATGATATTTATGAAATTAAAGTAAAAACAAAAGAAACATTTTTAAAAATTTTGGCTTATTTACTTGAAATATCTGTTAAAGAAATAAAAAAAAACTTTATGAGCATTTATTTTTGTAAAAATAAAAATAAACAAGAATTATGTATTAGAGATACAAATATTTATATTGATTATATCAAAAAAAATTTATTAATTAGTTATAAAGAAATTTCTGAAATTTTTGATGAAAAAGACGGAATTTTCTTTATATATGATATTTTGAAAAAATTAAATATTCTTTTCGATTCTATCAATCTTATAATTGAATCATCTAAAAATACACAAGAAAATAATTAACAATAAAATAAACAAAAAAAATTATATTAACTATTTAAAAATATATATATATATTACATGTATATATTTTTTTTAATCATGAAAAATTCTTTTTTGTGTACAATTAATTGGGTCAGACATATCTTTTTTTATATTTGTTAATGTTTGTCTATCTAACCATTCTTTTTGTTGATTCCAAGTATAATTAGGAGATCCATAGTGAAGAGTCATATCTTGCAAGTTACAAGACCCATATGTTTTCCATAATTTATGATAGCAATCTAAGCTGCGATTATTTGGCTCTTCGCCACAGTAGCCAATTGTTTCTATTTTAGGTCTGATAAAATCAGGTATAGAACTAACATCTGTCATTATTTTATTCTTATATATATAATAAACAATAAAGTATATAAATGCTGCAAATATTAGCAGAAATATAATTTTAGATGCTGCGTCCATCTTTTTTGTTTATACAGAAAAAAAATATTTTATTAAGAGGCGCGGCTCTTTATATATAGATATAATATATTAAATATTTTTTTATGTTAAAATTAATTTAGCGGCGCGCTATTAAGTAATTTTTATGTTAAACTTAATTTAGCGGCGCGCTATTAAGTAATTTTTATGTTAAAATTAATTTATACTCTTATAAATATAAATTAGCATAAAAAAAAATTAAATTATATTATATTAATTTTTTAAGGCAGCGCCAAATTTCTAGTTAACATAAAAAGAATAAATATTATTATATTATTGATATTTTAATTATTATTTGTTTCATCTAAATTATTTGATATTTCAACACAATCAAGTAAATTTTCAACAACAGATGTTAGCTCATTTAAAGTAGGAGGAGTTAGTGGTGGAGTTAATAGTAATTGTTCATTTTCATCTAATTGATTTGAAGTATCAACAGATAATTGATGTTCTAAATCATTGATTGATTTTCAGTATTATCATCATCTGTGTAACTCATCTTTAATTTAATTTATTTATTTATTTATTTTAAGTATATAATAAAAAAATCAAAATTTAACTATATTATATATCATTTTCATTTCTAATTCAAGCCGCAAACAATTGAGCTGGTATTTGATATATCAGCTATCAGAAACTTTATATCATTAGTTAATTTTTTATTATACTCCTTTAAATACATTGCTTTTAATATTATTCTATATAAACTTATATCATTTTTTTCTACTACAATATATTTTTTTATATGTGAGATAATATATTTATTTTCTGGTATATATCCTATTATGGTATATTCCATAGCAGTATTTAATGTTTTATTTTTTGTTATAACATCATATATGTTATTCACATTATTGCGTGGTATATATATTTGCATTTTTTTATGCATATTATATAAAATATGATTTAAATTAAAAAACACATAATAAAAAATATTACCAACATATTCTCTATATATTTCATCTGTGTTAAAATCTAAATAAACTTTGTAGCCGAATATATCATAACAGAAACTAATACATATATTTTATATTTTTTTATTATATCATTAATTATTTTTTCTCTTAAATATTTAATATTTCTTTTTTTTGTATTTATATATTTATTTAATATTTTTATGTTGTTTATTATAATCTCATGTTTATTTTTTTTTTTATAACTTTTTTCTCTTTTTATAAAAACTATTTCATATTTTCTTTTTTTATCAGTTATTGAAAAATAATCATCTTTGTATTCGAAATTATTTCTACTAAAGAATGATCCCATTTTAATTAGAATCATAAAAATAAAATTAATTTAACATAAAAAATACTTGATAGCGCGCCGCTAAGAAAGTAATATAATTTAATTTTTTTTATGCTAATTTAAACTCGCGCGCCAGATTAGGTTAACAGAAAAAAATATTTTAATTAGGTAAATATATATATTAATAGTAATTTTAATTTTAATATAAACATTTCTTGTTAAATATATATCTATTCTAAATTTAAAAATGATATATTTTTAATAAATTTTTTTGTTTTTTTGTTTATATCGCTATTTATCATCATTGTGTGTAGTATAATATTATAAAAACTTAAACCAGATTTATCATTTTTATATTCATCTTTGTTTATAGGAAAAAATCCTATATTAAAACTATAAATATCTGATTCTTTAAAATTATTATCTGATTTAACTGCTTTATAAATTTGCTCAGCTAAATCGCTGGTGATTGGAGTATATATAGTCATTTCTCTATTTAACTGATATAAAGCATAATTTAAATTAAATAAAGTATGCTTATAATAGCTACTAAATTTTGACTCATATAAATCATCTTCTACTGTAAATTTTAAAAATACTTTATTACCATTTTTATCTTTTTTATACTTAAAAATATATATTTTGTATTTGGAATTAATATCATCTAATATTTTCTCTCTTAAATCATTTATATTATATTTTTCATTTTTTACTTTATATAAGTAATCTTCTAAAATGTATACATTATTAGTATTATATTTTGAGCCGCTATTTTCGTTTATTTTCTGTTTAGGTGCAAGAATTATTTCATATATACCAGTATAATCAATTATAGAGCAAAAATAATTGCTATAATTAAAATTTACAGTATTAATAGAATTTCCCTTTTTCTTATTAACAGAAAAAAAGTAAAATTAATTTAATATATATTATATAATTTTATTATTATTAAGGTTCATCTACTTCATAAAATTCTTCATAATTGTTATCAACAAGAAAAACATCTATTTTAAATCTATTTTATATTAATAATTAAATTAATTTAAATAAAGAATGAAAACAATAGTTATAATTATTTTCAGAATATTTAAATTTAGTTCATAATATTATTATCATTAACATTATATCTGCTAACATAAATATAGTAATTTTCATTTATTTCTTTTAATATTTTTGTTAATAAATTTGATGTCTCGCCTTTATTTTTTACATTTTCGTATTTTTACTGAGCAGATTAGTATTTTTTATTATAACATTTTTTTTGTTATTTCTGGATCTTTCTTAGGATATAAAGCAAATAAGTAGTTAGCAATGTTAATAGCTTTTTTATCTAAATAAGAATAATTAATAATAAATTTAGAGTATTCATTACTTAAATTATATTTAAATCTTTTGTTATCAGTTAAAGTTATTATTTAAAATAAACTTGATGTTATTAATATTTAGCTTGAATAAAATAAATCAATTTAATAGTAGCCAATTTCTGCGTGAAATAAATTTGAATTTTGTTTTTAGAAATAAAAACAATTGAAATATATTAACAGATAAATAGTAATAATACTAATTTCTGCATGAAATAAATTTGAATTTTGTTTTTAGAAATAAAAACAATTGAAATATATTAACAGATAAATAGTAATAATACTAATTTCTGCGTGAAATAAATTTGAATTTTGTTTTTAGAAATAAAAACAATTGAAATATATTTATTTAATATAGTATGTATCAGTTGTTTTGCAAAGTTGAATGTAAATAATTAATACTTCCCGTTAGTTTTATTATGCTAAAGTTTATAAAACATAAGTGTAATAAAACTAACGGGGCAATAGGAAATAATCATAAATAAAAACAAATAGAAAATGATGATGATGTGAAAGGAAATGAAATGAATCGTTATGGTTGTTATCTATTGTATATTAATTTGATACAATTCAACCAAAAGAAATTTAAATATTTCTTCTATTATATTTGGCTTAAGTAATAAATCTAAGCTAAGTTATAATAATTAAAGTATTTTCCTTTGCGATAAAATATCGTAAATCTTAAAATAAAAGATAGTTAATATCTTTTAAGTATGATGAAATATCATTATTATTTTTTTTTATGTTGCTAATTTTATTTAGTATATAGTTATAAATTATCAGATAAATAAAAAATAGATAATTAATATACAGAAATATTTCTAAATGAATTAAGTATAATATTAGTGTTTATACTTACCTCCTCCAATGATTGTTATTTTACAACCTATATCATTTATATTACAAATATTCGGAATATATGAGCTTGTTTAATTTTACTAATTTTTATAGTTTGCCAAACTTTAAGAATATACGATTTTTTCTATAACATAAAATATTATATTAGAAGACTAATAAATAAATTAATGTAATATATAAATAAGCGCAAAATTTAGCAAAATATTATAAATTAAATCAGTTTATATAAAAAACAGTAAAATAAATATTTTTTTTTTCTGTTAAACTTAATTTAATTAAAATAAATGACAGAAAAAAATATTTTAATAATGCCGCTCTAAGAAAGTAATATAAATTAATTTATTTTTTTTTCTGTTAAATTTAGTTTACTAAGATTAACAAAAAAAAATTTATTAAATATTTAATATTATAATCTCATCAAAAAAAATATTAATATAATTAATTAAATTAATACACTAGTTAAGTTATATTAATAATATCATAATATATATATATTTTATATATATCAGATGTTTTTTTTATGTTCATTTATTATATTTTGAATGTATTCATTAAATAGTTCTATTAGATTTTTATACAATTTTTTATCAATAATATGAGTATTAAACAAGTATAATATAGTTGTTACTATATCATATAAACGATATTGAATATGATAATCATTTATATAATTTAAAATATCACTATAATCTATAATATTACTTTCTTCATATCCTAAATTAAAACTAGGAAGATCGCCTAATTTATTTTCTGTTTTATAAAGTTTATATTTATCTGATCCAACAAGTCTTATTAAAATAGTTTTCTTTAAAGATTTTAAAATATTTCTAAAAATAAATAGAAAACATTTAAAATGATAAAATTTATTTATATCTTCTACATTTAAATCTATGTGTTTTGTATATATATTTGGATTTACATAATGTAATATATTAATAAAATCAAGTATAATATTATTTTTCTCAGTAATATTATTTATAATTGGTTTAAAAATTTTTTTTACTTTTTTATTATTAGTATAATTTGGATTATCTATTATTTTATTTAAAATTTTTTGGTTTTTGACTGTTTGATATTCATTAAATGCGGGATAATTATCTGATATTTTATTTAATTTATTTAAATGTTCTTGGCGATCTTTTATGTCACGAGGATAAACTTTTAAATATAAATTAATTGTTGTATTTTTATATGGAAATTCATTTTCATAAATACGATTAAGAATTGAACTTTTTTCATTTTTTATATCATTATATATAATAATATGAGGTATTTCTCTTACTAATAATTTATCTTCTTCTACCATTTTAACAAATAATAAAATCTATATATTTAGTAATTGATATTAAAGTTCAAATTGATATATATGTAAAAAAAAATAAATTAAATTATATTACTTTTTTAGGCGGCGCCATCATAATATTTTTTTTTATAACAGAATATTAATATAAAAATATATTAATTATTTAGTAATATTTTTATATTATGCTAAATTTTACTTTTAATATAATATTCGAGTATATCTAAAATATATTCATATAAATAGCTATCTATTTTACGTAAATTACGTAAATATATCATATCTTCAATAATATAATATAAAGAATATTTAATATTATATCCAATTGTACAATCATTTATATTAGAATGATTTATTATTTCATAGTCTATATCCTTTATATCTATTTCATTTAATTTGTTTATTTGGCTAAAATTTTTATAATAATTATATTCATCTGGAGTAGCCATTATTATAGGAATTTTTTTATTTAAAGGTTTTAAGATATTATTAATAATGAAAAATAGATATTTTATTTTTTCTAATTCATTATTTTTTATTTCTTGAGAATATTCTATATATCTTTCTTGATATTTTGAGCGATAAGTATTATAACAAGTATTATAAACAATAACATCATAGTGATCAACAATTTGAGTTAAAGCAGCTTTCAGGAGTTTAAGACATTTTTCTTCATGATTATATTTTTTATCATCCATAAATTTTTTTAAAAGTTTTATATTTGATTCTGATTCTGATATAATTAGATGTTCATAATCATCTGATATCATTGATATTTCAGATAAATAATCATCAATTTCTTTTATATTTTTTACTTTTTTAGGAAAAAATTCTACTATTGTATGATGTTTTGAATTATTATTTTCTTCATATTCAATATTATAAAAATAATGTTTATTTCTTGTAATATATTTTTTTTTTATACCATTAATTTTATATTCAGATATTTGTGGAAATAATATCTTTGATAAATATTTAATAGATGTCATTCTGGTTTAATTAACAAAATATATATTCAAAATAGTAGATACAAAAATAAATCAAATTATATTACTTTCTTGGCGGCGCAAGCAAATATTTTTTTTCTGTTAAATTTAATTTAGCAGCATGTAAATTTAAATTAGCATAGAAAAAAATAAATTAATTTATATTACTTTTTTAAGGCGGCGCGTTATTAAAATGTTTTTGTATTAAACTGTATGTAATTTAAATTAGAATAAAAAGAATCATATATTAATTAACTATAAATTTAATTTTTTATTATTATATATTATATAATTTATGAATAATATATAATTATATCGCGATGGGATATAATTGTTTTTATATATTCATAAATTATTTTTCTGATATAAATATACAATTCTTCATTAATTTTGTCTAAATTAGATATATATATCATACATGTTATAAGATAATATAAATCTGCGGTAACGTATAAAACATCAGAATCATAATCTAAGATATTATTATATTTTATTGTTTTATCGTTTTTATCGTTTAAATTAAAAGAAGATAATTCATCTAATTTGTTTATTTTTTTATAATCATTATATTGATCTGGAGTAGTCATTATTATTTTAATATCTTTGTTTAAAATTTTTAAAATATTTCTCAAAGCAAGTAAAAAAATTTTCATTTTATTTGATTCATTAATGTACATTTTGTTAGTAGCATAATATAAATTTCGTTTTTTTGTCATAAAATGATTCATATAATTATCATATGAATAGTAAATAATAACATCATATTCATTAATAATATTATTAATTACTGGCTCAAAAATTATTTTACATTTGTTCATTATTATTTCATTATATGAATTATACATTTTTTTATTTAAAAATTCTTCATTTAGTTTTGTTTTTTCTTTATCTATATCATAATAATTTTCTATAATTTCGCCAAATTTTTTTATATACTCTTCTTTATGCTTAAATTACTGCTTAAATTATATAAAAAATATCTTGTTGGCGTCAAGCGCCGCTAACGTAGTAAATTAACTATTTTTTTTGTTATATTGTAATATTTCCGCTAGTGTAAAAACAGAATAATAAAAAAAAAATTAATATTTTATATATTTATTATATGTCTATTTGAATATGATTTTCTTATATAAAAACAGATATAAATTTACTTCTGTTAAAATGGCTAATAGTAATCAAGAACTACTAGTAAGAGAATTTAATCCAATATTTAAAATAGGAGATACAGATAAATTCAGTAGTAATGTAATTAAATTCAATATACATAGTTTTAAAATATTAAATGAAGATAAAATGAAATATATACACCATAATTTAAATTTACAATTTATACATAAAAAAATAAATAATATACATGATAAAGAAGAGTATATAAAAAAATTTGGCGAAATTATAGAAAATTATTATGATATAGATAAAGAAAAAACAAAACTAAATGAAGAATTTTTAAATAAAAAAATGTATAATTCATATAATGAAATAATAATGAACAAATGTAAAATAATTTTTGAGCCAGTAATTAATAATATTATTAATGAATATGATGTTATTATTTACTATTCATATGATAATTATATGAATCATTTTATGACAAAAAAACGAAATTTATATTATGCTACTAACAAAATGTACATTAATGAATCAAATAAAATGAAAATTTTTTTACTTGCTTTGAGAAATATTTTAAAAATTTTAAACAAAGATATTAAAATAATAATGACTACTCCAGATCAATATAATGATTATAAAAAAATAAACAAATTAGATGAATTATCTTCTTTTAATTTAAACGATAAAAACGATAAAACAATAAAATATAATAATATCTTAGATTATGATTCTGATGTTTTATACGTTACCGCAGATTTATATTATCTTATAACATGTATGATATATATATCTAATTTAGACAAAATTAATGAAGAATTGTATATTTATATCAGAAAAATAATTTATGAATATATAAAAACAATTATATCCCATCGCGATATAATTATATATTATTCATAAATTATATAATATATAATAATAAAAAATTAAATTTATAGTTAATTAATATATGATTCTTTTTATTCTAATTTAAATTACATACAGTTTAATACAAAAACATTTTAATAACGCGCCGCCTTAAAAAAGTAATATAAATTAATTTATTTTTTTCTATGCTAATTTAAATTTACATGCTGCTAAATTAAATTTAACAGAAAAAAAATATTTGCTTGCGCCGCCAAGAAAGTAATATAATTTGATTTATTTTTGTATCTACTATTTTGAATATATATTTTGTTAATTAAACCAGAATGACATCTATTAAATATTTATCAAAGATATTATTTCCACAAATATCTGAATATAAAATTAATGGTATAAAAAAAAAATATATTACAAGAAATAAACATTATTTTTATAATATTGAATATGAAGAAAATAATAATTCAAAACATCATACAATAGTAGAATTTTTTCCTAAAAAAGTAAAAAATATAAAAGAAATTGATGATTATTTATCTGAAATATCAATGATATCAGATGATTATGAACATCTAATTATATCAGAATCAGAATCAAATATAAAACTTTTAAAAAAATTTATGGATGATAAAAAATATAATCATGAAGAAAAATGTCTTAAACTCCTGAAAGCTGCTTTAACTCAAATTGTTGATCACTATGATGTTATTGTTTATAATACTTGTTATAATACTTATCGCTCAAAATATCAAGAAAGATATATAGAATATTCTCAAGAAATAAAAAATAATGAATTAGAAAAAATAAAATATCTATTTTTCATTATTAATAATATCTTAAAACCTTTAAATAAAAAAATTCCTATAATAATGGCTACTCCAGATGAATATAATTATTATAAAAATTTTAGCCAAATAAACAAATTAAATGAAATAGATATAAAGGATATAGACTATGAAATAATAAATCATTCTAATATAAATGATTGTACAATTGGATATAATATTAAATATTCTTTATATTATATTATTGAAGATATGATATATTTACGTAATTTACGTAAAATAGATAGCTATTTATATGAATATATTTTAGATATACTCGAATATTATATTAAAAGTAAAATTTAGCATAATATAAAAATATTACTAAATAATTAATATATTTTTATATTAATATTCTGTTATAAAAAAAAATATTATGATGGCGCCGCCTAAAAAAGTAATATAATTTAATTTATTTTTTTTTACATATATATCAATTTGAACTTTAATATCAATTACTAAATATATAGATTTTATTATTTGTTAAAATGGTAGAAGAAGATAAATTATTAGTAAGAGAAATACCTCATATTATTATATATAATGATATAAAAAATGAAAAAAGTTCAATTCTTAATCGTATTTATGAAAATGAATTTCCATATAAAAATACAACAATTAATTTATATTTAAAAGTTTATCCTCGTGACATAAAAGATCGCCAAGAACATTTAAATAAATTAAATAAAATATCAGATAATTATCCCGCATTTAATGAATATCAAACAGTCAAAAACCAAAAAATTTTAAATAAAATAATAGATAATCCAAATTATACTAATAATAAAAAAGTAAAAAAAATTTTTAAACCAATTATAAATAATATTACTGAGAAAAATAATATTATACTTGATTTTATTAATATATTACATTATGTAAATCCAAATATATATACAAAACACATAGATTTAAATGTAGAAGATATAAATAAATTTTATCATTTTAAATGTTTTCTATTTATTTTTAGAAATATTTTAAAATCTTTAAAGAAAACTATTTTAATAAGACTTGTTGGATCAGATAAATATAAACTTTATAAAACAGAAAATAAATTAGGCGATCTTCCTAGTTTTAATTTAGGATATGAAGAAAGTAATATTATAGATTATAGTGATATTTTAAATTATATAAATGATTATCATATTCAATATCGTTTATATGATATAGTAACAACTATATTATACTTGTTTAATACTCATATTATTGATAAAAAATTGTATAAAAATCTAATAGAACTATTTAATGAATACATTCAAAATATAATAAATGAACATAAAAAAAACATCTGATATATATAAAATATATATATATTATGATATTATTAATATAACTTAACTAGTGTATTAATTTAATTAATTATATTAATATTTTTTTTGATGAGATTATAATATTAAATATTTAATAAATTTTTTTTTGTTAATCTTAGTAAACTAAATTTAACAGAAAAAAAAATAAATTAATTTATATTACTTTCTTAGAGCGGCATTATTAAAATATTTTTTTCTGTCATTTATTTTAATTAAATTAAGTTTAACAGAAAAAAAAAATATTTATTTTACTGTTTTTTATATAAACTGATTTAATTTATAATATTTTGCTAAATTTTGCGCTTATTTATATATTACATTAATTTATTTATTAGTCTTCTAATATAATATTTTATGTTATAGAAAAAATCGTATATTCTTAAAGTTTGGCAAACTATAAAAATTAGTAAAATTAAACAAGCTCATATATTCCGAATATTTGTAATATAAATGATATAGGTTGTAAAATAACAATCATTGGAGGAGGTAAGTATAAACACTAATATTATACTTAATTCATTTAGAAATATTTCTGTATATTAATTATCTATTTTTTATTTATCTGATAATTTATAACTATATACTAAATAAAATTAGCAACATAAAAAAAAATAATAATGATATTTCATCATACTTAAAAGATATTAACTATCTTTTATTTTAAGATTTACGATATTTTATCGCAAAGGAAAATACTTTAATTATTATAACTTAGCTTAGATTTATTACTTAAGCCAAATATAATAGAAGAAATATTTAAATTTCTTTTGGTTGAATTGTATCAAATTAATATACAATAGATAACAACCATAACGATTCATTTCATTTCCTTTCACATCATCATCATTTTCTATTTGTTTTTATTTATGATTATTTCCTATTGCCCCGTTAGTTTTATTACACTTATGTTTTATAAACTTTAGCATAATAAAACTAACGGGAAGTATTAATTATTTACATTCAACTTTGCAAAACAACTGATACATACTATATTAAATAAATATATTTCAATTGTTTTTATTTCTAAAAACAAAATTCAAATTTATTTCACGCAGAAATTAGTATTATTACTATTTATCTGTTAATATATTTCAATTGTTTTTATTTCTAAAAACAAAATTCAAATTTATTTCATGCAGAAATTAGTATTATTACTATTTATCTGTTAATATATTTCAATTGTTTTTATTTCTAAAAACAAAATTCAAATTTATTTCACGCAGAAATTGGCTACTATTAAATTGATTTATTTTATTCAAGCTAAATATTAATAACATCAAGTTTATTTTAAATAATAACTTTAACTGATAACAAAAGATTTAAATATAATTTAAGTAATGAATACTCTAAATTTATTATTAATTATTCTTATTTAGATAAAAAAGCTATTAACATTGCTAACTACTTATTTGCTTTATATCCTAAGAAAGATCCAGAAATAACAAAAAAAATGTTATAATAAAAAATACTAATCTGCTCAGTAAAAATACGAAAATGTAAAAAATAAAGGCGAGACATCAAATTTATTAACAAAAATATTAAAAGAAATAAATGAAAATTACTATATTTATGTTAGCAGATATAATGTTAATGATAATAATATTATGAACTAAATTTAAATATTCTGAAAATAATTATAACTATTGTTTTCATTCTTTATTTAAATTAATTTAATTATTAATATAAAATAGATTTAAAATAGATGTTTTTCTTGTTGATAACAATTATGAAGAATTTTATGAAGTAGATGAACCTTAATAATAATAAAATTATATAATATATATTAAATTAATTTTACTTTTTTTCTGTTAATAAGAAAAAGGGAAATTCTATTAATACTGTAAATTTTAATTATAGCAATTATTTTTGCTCTATAATTGATTATACTGGTATATATGAAATAATTCTTGCACCTAAACAGAAAATAAACGAAAATAGCGGCTCAAAATATAATACTAATAATGTATACATTTTAGAAGATTACTTATATAAAGTAAAAAATGAAAAATATAATATAAATGATTTAAGAGAGAAAATATTAGATGATATTAATTCCAAATACAAAATATATATTTTTAAGTATAAAAAAGATAAAAATGGTAATAAAGTATTTTTAAAATTTACAGTAGAAGATGATTTATATGAGTCAAAATTTAGTAGCTATTATAAGCATACTTTATTTAATTTAAATTATGCTTTATATCAGTTAAATAGAGAAATGACTATATATACTCCAATCACCAGCGATTTAGCTGAGCAAATTTATAAAGCAGTTAAATCAGATAATAATTTTAAAGAATCAGATATTTATAGTTTTAATATAGGATTTTTTCCTATAAACAAAGATGAATATAAAAATGATAAATCTGGTTTAAGTTTTTATAATATTATACTACACACAATGATGATAAATAGCGATATAAACAAAAAAACAAAAAAATTTATTAAAAATATATCATTTTTAAATTTAGAATAGATATATATTTAACAAGAAATGTTTATATTAAAATTAAAATTACTATTAATATATATATTTACCTAATTAAAATATTTTTTTCTGTTAACCTAATCTGGCGCGCGAGTTTAAATTAGCATAAAAAAAATTAAATTATATTACTTTCTTAGCGGCGCGCTATCAAGTATTTTTTATGTTAAATTAATTTTATTTTTATGATTCTAATTAAAATGGGATCATTCTTTAGTAGAAA
This sequence comes from Hydra viridissima, assembly GCF_058129835.1. NCBI lineage: Eukaryota > Metazoa > Cnidaria > Hydrozoa > Anthoathecata > Hydridae > Hydra > Hydra viridissima. The sequence goes on from NW_028324320.1 coordinate 709,171, forward strand.
TAATTTCGAATACAAAGATGATTATTTTTCAATAACTGATAAAAAAAGAAAATATGAAATAGTTTTTATAAAAAGAGAAAAAAGTTATAAAAAAAAAAATAAACATGAGATTATAATAAACAACATAAAAATATTAAATAAATATATAAATACAAAAAAAAGAAATATTAAATATTTAAGAGAAAAAATAATTAATGATATAATAAAAAAATATAAAATATATGTATTAGTTTCTGTTATGATATATTCGGCTACAAAGTTTATTTAGATTTTAACACAGATGAAATATATAGAGAATATGTTGGTAATATTTTTTATTATGTGTTTTTTAATTTAAATCATATTTTATATAATATGCATAAAAAAATGCAAATATATATACCACGCAATAATGTGAATAACATATATGATGTTATAACAAAAAATAAAACATTAAATACTGCTATGGAATATACCATAATAGGATATATACCAGAAAATAAATATATTATCTCACATATAAAAAAATATATTGTAGTAGAAAAAAATGATATAAGTTTATATAGAATAATATTAAAAGCAATGTATTTAAAGGAGTATAATAAAAAATTAACTAATGATATAAAGTTTCTGATAGCTGATATATCAAATACCAGCTCAATTGTTTGCGGCTTGAATTAGAAATGAAAATGATATATAATATAGTTAAATTTTGATTTTTTTATTATATACTTAAAATAAATAAATAAATAAATTAAATTAAAGATGAGTTACACAGATGATGATAATACTGAAAATCAATCAATGATTTAGAACATCAATTATCTGTTGATACTTCAAATCAATTAGATGAAAATGAACAATTACTATTAACTCCACCACTAACTCCTCCTACTTTAAATGAGCTAACATCTGTTGTTGAAAATTTACTTGATTGTGTTGAAATATCAAATAATTTAGATGAAACAAATAATAATTAAAATATCAATAATATAATAATATTTATTCTTTTTATGTTAACTAGAAATTTGGCGCTGCCTTAAAAAATTAATATAATATAATTTAATTTTTTTTTATGCTAATTTATATTTATAAGAGTATAAATTAATTTTAACATAAAAATTACTTAATAGCGCGCCGCTAAATTAAGTTTAACATAAAAATTACTTAATAGCGCGCCGCTAAATTAATTTTAACATAAAAAAATATTTAATATATTATATCTATATATAAAGAGCCGCGCCTCTTAATAAAATATTTTTTTTCTGTATAAACAAAAAAGATGGACGCAGCATCTAAAATTATATTTCTGCTAATATTTGCAGCATTTATATACTTTATTGTTTATTATATATATAAGAATAAAATAATGACAGATGTTAGTTCTATACCTGATTTTATCAGACCTAAAATAGAAACAATTGGCTACTGTGGCGAAGAGCCAAATAATCGCAGCTTAGATTGCTATCATAAATTATGGAAAACATATGGGTCTTGTAACTTGCAAGATATGACTCTTCACTATGGATCTCCTAATTATACTTGGAATCAACAAAAAGAATGGTTAGATAGACAAACATTAACAAATATAAAAAAAGATATGTCTGACCCAATTAATTGTACACAAAAAAGAATTTTTCATGATTAAAAAAAATATATACATGTAATATATATATATATTTTTAAATAGTTAATATAATTTTTTTTGTTTATTTTATTGTTAATTATTTTCTTGTGTATTTTTAGATGATTCAATTATAAGATTGATAGAATCGAAAAGAATATTTAATTTTTTCAAAATATCATATATAAAGAAAATTCCGTCTTTTTCATCAAAAATTTCAGAAATTTCTTTATAACTAATTAATAAATTTTTTTTGATATAATCAATATAAATATTTGTATCTCTAATACATAATTCTTGTTTATTTTTATTTTTACAAAAATAAATGCTCATAAAGTTTTTTTTTATTTCTTTAACAGATATTTCAAGTAAATAAGCCAAAATTTTTAAAAATGTTTCTTTTGTTTTTACTTTAATTTCATAAATATCATTTGATATTTTTATATTAATAATAGAGTTGAATACTAATTTCATATTTTCATATATATTTATAATAATATTAGTACCAAATCTTTCTGATTTGTTAGAATTATCAATACTAATAATAGAATTTATACTTTCATTATCATATTTTGATTCAATATTATCACATAATAGATTAATTAACGCTGTATATGTGTTAATAATATAATCTATATTAAATTGGTCATCGAAATAAATTGATGGACATTCATTTCTTTTATTATATTTTTCTTTATATAATCCTAAGTATAATAAAGTATTTTTAAATATTTCGTATAATTTTTTATCTTTATCATCATATATATAAAATGATGGTGTCTTAGTATCAAAATATTTTTCACTACCATCAGGATATACAAAATCTAAATTTTTTAATCTTTCTTCATCAATAATGTAATTATACGGTGCAAAAGAATATTTTAAAAACATAATATCATTTTTTAAATTATATATAAAATTTATAAGAGATTTTAAACAAAGATCTATTTCATCTTTTTTTTCATCAGTTTTAGATTTAATCAAATTTTTTAGTAAAATATTATTATTGTTTAATTTACTAGACATTTTTAATAACAATAAATAAGAATACTTCACTAAATTAGTATTTTCAAATCTGTTATTTTTGAAATCAAATTACAAAACATAACATATCAAATAGTAAATGTACTAATTAAATAAATTTGAATATTATATTATAAGATAAATAAATTAAATATATATTAATTAATTGTGTTGTTAAATAATTAAAATGAATAATAATCAATGTATAAATATTACTGATTTAAAATGTGATTTTAATCTTAAAGAAAAAACAAAAATAACTAATTATTTTGATTTTCGTCTAATTAATGGAACTAGTCATAATATGGTATATTTCTATATAGAAGTTGATTCTAACATAGATTTAAATGATATATATGATAAAATTTCTAAAGCTAAATATATTAATCATACTAATTTAAGACACACAGTGGAGGATGCTGTATATGATTATAAGAGCAGAATATCTCGTTTAGGAGATAATTTAAATCAAATAGCTAATACATTTAATAACATTATTAAAAATAAACAAGATATTATATCTTACGATAGTGTAATAAGTATGTTATCTAATAAACAAAGACAAACAATAGAAAAATATAAAAACTATATTATGTATGATGTGCGAATAATAAATTCATATTTAGAATAAATTAGATTACATTATGATTTTATAGTATAAATAATTTTACTTTTTTTTTTGCGTAAAAAAATATCGATATTTATTTTTTTGATTAATGGTATAATTATTACATATTACAATATACATTTGCTTACACGTTACACCGTATTACACTGCACTGCATTATATTGCATTTGCATTGCATTGCATTGCATTTAGTTTATTATAGCACATTATCACTTATCTGATTATAGTTTTATTAGTTTTTTCAAGTCAATGGAACATAGAATAAAAAACTCTATCAGAAAAGATTTTGATGTTAGTAATAAAAATCAAATTCTTGAAAGATTTAACCTAGTATATAATAAAGATGAAAAAAATGGGATAGATTACAAGAATGATGGTTTATATTATCCGACTAAACAATTAAAGGATATTGAAGACTATAACAACTATGTAAAAACTAAAAACTATGAAGAAATTCTAAGAAGATCTCAAAACAAAATACAATGCGATGTAACAATAAAATACTTATGCTATATAGATGGGACAAATTCTTATATAGATAAAAACAATATCTTAAAAGAATTAAATGAAACAGATGTAGTAGTCAAAGTTAATGGAGAGGAAATTTTGATTACTATTCCTTTAAATACACTGAAGGCTTTTATAGGAACCATATCCTGTGATTTAAAAAAGGTAAAAAATCATAATTCTAAAATAGGTAATTATGATAGTATGTCAGAATATGATAAGGAAATAGTCAAAAGTAAAATACATGATTATGTGGTTAATGAAGCGAAAACTTATTTGAAAAACAAAAGTTTTATAATAAAGGAAGAACCAATAAGAATGTCAAATAATAATCCTTATTTAAGATTAACAGAACAAATTGAACGCGAAAGCAGGTATAATGGAGCCTATAAAGATTATGGAGATACCTTACGCAAAGCCGATAAGCATATAGACGATCATCATAACGAAAATCGTAATAAGGTAAAGGAAATAGAAGAACGTATAGCTAAGTATCGTAACCATGATCCATGGTCTAAAGTAAATACTAACAAACAGTGTTAATTTTTAATTGTATATATATTTACACTTTTAGCACTATAAAATATAATCATGTTAAATTTTTAACCAAACTGTGTTATACATCAAAAATGTAACAGTAAAACAAAAAAAAAATAATATTTAATCTTAATTTTTAACACTTATTATGATACGTTTAAGTATCAAATGTAAATACATTAGCATTTTATTATTTAATAATCACATATTTATTTACTTGTTTAAAACATCACAATAACAATTTAATTCACCTTCTTTTGTATAATAATATTCTTCATTACATAAAATGCATTTTAAAGTCTCTTTAAATCTTTTAAATGAATTTCTATCTAAAATAATCTTTAAATATTCTGGATAACACCAACACACTTCTTGTTTATCTATATCAAAAGCAACAAAGTTATTGCACTCTTTGCACTTTTTTTGTAGTACTTTCATTTAATTTATATTATTTATATTAATAATAAATAATCAAAATATATTATATTTTTTTTCTGTTAATTAAAAAACATTACATGTTTACAAATTTGAATTTGCTATTTATTAATTTAAACAATTCAATTAAATATTAATTTAATATTAACATTAATTTAAAAAAATGAGTAATAGAGAATCAGAAACAGAAAGACAAAGAAGAGAAAGAGAAAAAGAAGAAGATAAAAGAATGTTTGCCTTTTTAGAAAAACAACGTCAAGACAGTTTAAGGGCTAAAGAAGAAGAACAAAGAAGAGCAGTAGACGAAGCATTTAGAAGAAGAGAACGTCAATTATTAGAAAAAGAAGCAGAAGAAAGAGGAAGAAAAATCAACTGGAATATTACCTACAAGCAATAAATATAATAGAATATTAATTAATAAATCTAAAATAAAACAAAAAAAAATAACAGCAAATTAAAGATATTTAAATATCTTTAATTTGTTATTATTTTTTATACTATTGTTTATCAGTTAATCCGCTAAAGTGACTAACTGATTTTAATTATATTTAATTAAAATTATTTAATTTTATTTAAATTATGGCTATACTATATAACACATAATACTATTAACAATGTTAATAGCATTATATATTATATTATATAGTATGATTAAATTGTTTTATTGAATTTTCTCAATCTAACAGATATTCCACTTTTTAGTTTATTTTTTCTTTCATTAAACTTGGATTGTATCATGTTAAATAACTTTTCAAAAACAGTGAACATTTTTTCTATGACAACTATTAGTTTTTCTATAAAACTTATAATAGTGTCTATTTTGTTGAAATCAAAGTCCATTATAAATTATATTATATAATTTTATAAGTAGAAAAAAAAAATAATTTAAATTAATATATTTATATAAATATGCAACATAATAAATATTTTTTTTCTGCTAAATTAATACACTAAAAAATAAATTAGCAAGGATTATATATTTGAATTAATAAATTATATAAAAAAAAATGTCTAGTTATATTCTAACTACTACATTAGATGATAATAAGCAAAATAAAATAATAAATATAATTAATAATTCTATTAAAATATTAGAAAATTACATTGAAAATAATATTAGACACCAAAATTGTGAGATGCAGTATATAATAGATGATAGCAAAAAACATCTTGTTCTATCTAACTTAGCAATATCTAATATAATATTTAAAATAAAAAAAACATCAGAAAAATATAAAGAAAAAGGAAAACATGAGCATTTTATTAAAACTATAGAATTATTTGCTTATTTTATTAATGAATTTAACAGAAAAAAAACTGGATTGCGCGCAAAAATATTATATAAATACATGTATATTATATTTAATATATTGATGTGGCGAATACTAAACACAAATAAGTATAAATTACGCCAATGTTACATAAACTTTGTAGTTAAAGAGCTAAATAAAATAGATAGTTATTATACTGCTAGCAGCTTTTTTTTAGTAGTAATACATGATCTAATAGATATTTACATACCAGAGCTAAAAAATTTATATAAAATAATAATATTTTTAGATGAAATGATAGAAAGAAAAAAAGAGATAAAAAACATAAAACTGCTAAGTAAAATAATATTATATGAATTTATGATAAAATATATTATAGATAAAAATAACAAAGAAAAACTAAGTTGTAGTTTAAATATATTAAATGCTTTAAACTTTATAAATTATTATAAATTAAATAAGATAAATATATATATTGAAAGATTATTACATTTAGTTGAAATAACAGATAAAATAACAAATATTTTATATGCTTTGTATAACAATAATGAAATATTATATTATATATAATCGCTAATTAGCAGAAAAAAAATACTTATTATGTGTCAATTTAATTTTGCCAAAATTAATTAACAGAAAAAACATTTATTTTAATATCATTTGTATAAAGTAACTTAATCTATTTTTTTTATGCTAATTTAATTTTGCGTAAAAAGATTAATAAAAGAAAATATCAATATAACATATATATCAATTTGATATTTAAATAATATAAATAAATACTAAAATGACTTCTTGTTTAAACGAAAATCAGCTTTGTAAAAAAATACATTATATAATATTTAAATACAACAAACTAAATATTAAATCAGAAGTAATTAATATCTCTGATAATTTAGATTTTGAATCAAAAATATATAAAGAGTGTTCATCTGATTATCAAAATAAAATAGTTATTAATATAATAAAAGAATCTAAAATAATTTCACTTAGCCCTTCTAATTTCATTTTTAAATATAACAAAGATTTTAACAAAGAAGAAAAAATACAACATTTAAATTTAATAATAAATAAAAAAACACTTGAAAAGTATATTGAAGATAGAAAAAAAACAATAAAAGAAAAAAATAACAAGGAAATAAATATTAGCAGATGTATACTAACTTTTGATATAATCAATGATAATATTTATGAAATGTTATTTGACGAAAATAACATAAAAATATTAATATAATTAGTTAATTATTAAATGTAAAATATAAAAAATAAATAATATTTATATGTTATTTATTTTTTTATATAAATTATAATAATTTATAATAAGAATATTATATACTTGATGTTATTAAACCAGTATGTTTGCTAAAAATTATATTAAATCTTCCTTTTATTATTAGAAATATTAATAAAAATTTTGCCAGATAGATAATTTAATCTAAATTAGTATTATTTAATATCATATGAAAATTTAACAGAAAAAATATTTATTTTTTGTATATTCTATATAAGGAGATTTTAATTTAAATATTTTTATGCTAATCTAATTACGCGAATTTAGTAAAAAGAATATTTAGGTGTTATTTATATAAATAATATAGTTTATTTTTTTTTTCTGCTAAATTTCTATATTTTAATTTGATTTTATAACTTATAACTAATAAATTAATATTTATTTTTCTCTTACAAAAATGAACAAATGTCGTGATTACCATCTTTATCATTGTAGTGATCATTATTATTATAATATAAAAATAATGAAAGAAAAAATAGATACTTTTTATGATGATATTTCATCTTATTTATTTGAAAAAAAAATAACAAATTATGATATAATTATAAATCATATAGATAAAGCAAAAAAAATAATTAAAAAAAATATTATAATTCTATATTTTAAAGATCCTCTTCTTCAATATGAAGAAAATACAGCTGAAATAACAAATAAAACAATAAAAAAAATATACGAATTTATAGAATATAATATAGAAAATAATAATATAACAAATTTATCTGATGAAAACATTAATAATATAATAGATAAAAACTCTTCATATTATGATGATTTTAATAGTATTATATTTTATATCAAAAGGCAGATTGATAAAAACTCTTATTACCTTAGATTTAGCCTAGAAAAACATCATTATAATAATCTTCAGTTAATAAATTTGCTTTATATTATGTATTTTAATATTAATATTATATCTTTATTTTATATATCGGTGTTAGAAGATATAAATAAGCTTCTATTAAAATATTATAATAAAAAAAATAATACACTAAATATAAAAAAGATTTTAGCAGCAAATAATATATTAATAGAACAGGAAAAAAATAATTTATATTATATATATCCTATATAATATATAATTTAATTATAAATGATTTTATAAAAATTAATTTTTTTTTCTATTGAATTTACACAAATTTAAATTAGCATAAAAAAAAATTAAATTATATTATTTTTATATAAGCAGCGCCAAATAAAATATTTTTCTGTTAAATTTGAATTATTAATATATTTAAAAAAATAAAATGGAGACTGATTTAGATACTAGAGATAATGATACTAGCTATGATAATGAAGAATATAATAATATGCCTTCTGATAATTTCGCAAGCAATTTTTCAGAAACAATGGTAGATTTTCAGATGAAAAAGTTTCATGATAATATTTTAACTGAAATTAGAGATCATCCTATTCAAATAACAATATTTAATAAATCATCATATGATATAATTATAAATGACAATAATCTTTCTTTTATAACTGATGTATTACACTATAAGATAAAAAATAACTTTGATGATATTAAAATAATAAATGATGTTTTTTATAATGATTTAAAAGATACAGTTAGTGTAACATATGAGATAATTTATAATTTTGTAATCAAATATAATGATGTATTTAAATCATATAATCAATATAACAAAGAAACATTAGATGATTTAAAAAAGCTAATTTTAAAGTATGAAAGTATTTTGCTAAAAAATTTATGTGATATATATAGTTATCAGATAGTTAATTATATAGAAAAAAATAGTAAAGAAGATATTTTTCTAAAAGATATCAAAATTTTGATAAATTTTTATGTAATATTTATAAAAAATTTTAAAATTAGTTTGTTAGAACTTATAAAATATTATTCCAAATTCTAATTTAATAAATATTTTTACATTAATATAAAGGCGATTAAATTGTTTAATAAACATCATATATGGATAATAACAGAAAAAAATATAATGAATGTATAAATTTTAAATATCTATCTAAAATTTTCTTTGTTCCATCTAGAGATGCTTATAAAAATAAAAATGATTTAGAACTTCTAAACTGTTTGTTTTCTGATATATTGAAATATTATAAACTAGCTATGATAAAATTCGGTGAAAACGAAGTGGATATTAAACTAGAAAAAATAATATTAGAAGATGAAGAAAAAAATCAATTTATGAAAGGATTTAACATATATATAACAGGAAAAAATAAAAAGGGTGATGTAATAAATATTTTTGCGATAAAATCAAAAACAAAAACTAATTTTAAATGTATGGAATATTTTTATTTGTCATTTATTTTAACTTTCCAGAAAAAATTAAATGATATAATAAATAATCTCGAGCAAGAAAGCGAAGTAAAGGAAAATTACTATTCTGAATCCTATTATCTAAATAAACTAGAAATATATAAATTTATTTTCAACAAAATAAATAATAAATTATTCATGTTAAATTAATAAAATTAATAGCATATTATTTTAATGTTATTTTTTTTATTTAAAATATATTAATTTAATATATATATTAAAATACTATAAAATAATATGGAAACAAATTATAATAACATTAAAATAAAATTAAAAATGTGGAAAGGAGAGAATGGAGAAGATTTTTTTAAATATCATGATGATATGAAAAATAATAAAATTAATTATTTAGTCTCTTATATTTTAATGGGTTTAAATGAAGCTTCATATATGATGAAAGAAGATATTATTATTATATTTTATATAATAAAAAATTATATAGATAAAGAAGAAGAAAAAAAAGAATATAAATCCTTTGATATATTTATAAAAATAGTTGACAAAGAAGAAAAATTTAATGATATTATATTAGAAATAAATATAAGCAATATTGATGATAGTAGTAATAAAGTTGACAGCTCTTTAGATAACTTCTATGATATTCTTGTTTATTCTTTCTATACTAAATTAGAAAAAAAAATCGAATATTTAACTGTTGAAGCGGCTAATTTTAACCCATTTCTGTTTGGGGCAGATAAATTAGTAATTAAAAATAAAAACAAAGAAAAAAGATTAAAGAATAAATTAGCATTATATAAGAATATATTAGAAAATAAAGGCAAAGATAATGAATTTCCACAGCAAATAAGTATTACTGAGTAGTATAATAATATTATATATTTCTTTTTATGTTAAAATATTAATAGCGTAGTTATAATGTATATTTTTTTTTCTGTTATTTAAATTTTTTGACAGTAATATCATTATATTATATTTAATTTTAGTTTAACAAAAAAAATAATTATTGCAGTAAATACTAATATTGTCAGTAAATAATAAAAATGTGTATTCAAAGCAATAATACTATGAATAATAATAATGTAATATAAATTATTATGTATGATTATGGCTGCAACAGGCAAAAATAGATGATAGCATTTTATATAATATTATCTTTATTTTTGTTTAATTTACTTGTATGTTTTATTTTATATACGATTAGAGAATGTTTTTTAGTAATAATTAATTGTTTATTTGGTTGATGTTTAAATATATTATATTAAATAATTTAATAAAAAATAAAATAACAAAAATATTATTTTATTTCTTGCTATTTACTAAGATAAAATAAATTAGAATATTTTCTAATTTGATTATTATTAAGCTTATAATAAATAATTAATTTAGCTACTGTTAATAAAATGACAGAAATGTATAAATGTATATGTAATGGTTATAATGATATAATAAAAAGTACACCACCAATTGTAAATAATAACAAAAATAATGAATGTAACTAGAAATATAACAGAAAATAATAATAAAATTTCGCATACTTCGCCTTTGAATAATGCAGCTTCTATAATATATCTTTTAATCATATGTACAAGTGCAGCATTATATTTTGGCTATTTATGTTTTGGTTTTTGTTCTTATATTGGAGTTATTGATTATTTAATTTGTATTAACAGAATTATATATTAAATAATATGTAATTCATGTAATTTATTTAAAAATAAATATATAAATTTAAAAAATTCTTTAGTTAGCGGCACATCTGATGCTATAGAAAAAGTATCAGAAAAAATTAAAAATATATACAATAGAAAAAATAATAAATATAAAAACATTATTAGTGAAAATTATATTTGTTAATAATATATATACTAATAATTGATATGATTTTTATTAGAATATATTCTAATAATTAGTTTTACTTATAAGACGTTAAAATGTATATATTAAATACAACAAAAATATATAATAAATTTTACTATAAATTATAATAAATATGTAAAATCAAGTGAAAATTCAAGAATTTTTATATATTATATTATTTACAATTATGTTCATTTTTATATTTTATTCATACTATCAATGGTTTAAGTATTGACAATAAGTTATATAATATTAATTATAAAATATCTTAATAATAAAATTAAAGTTTTAATTAATTATTTAATTAATTTATTTAAAACATTATACACAAATTTAAAAAATATCTAACTGATATTATTATAAAATTGTCAAGTGTGATAAAATATTCATATACATCATATATTAAAGAAAATATTATTATAATAAGTGATAAATTTTAATAAGTAAGTTATTTAGCAAAAAATAAAATAACAAAAATATTATTTTATTTTTCTTCTATTTATTTAAATAAAATAAAATTAAAATGATTTCTAGTTTGATTTTAATATAGTATATAAATAAATTATTAATTTTGCTGCTTATTAGTAAAATATTAAAATGTATATGTTTAATATTAATATGACTAAAATAATAAATAAGACTGAAAATATAAAAAATAATAAAGTATTGCATATAAAGCCAGATGCTTTAGCAATGTCTATAATAGGATATATAGGCGCAACAGTTATAATAATTTTTATATTCTGTGCCTGCACAAATATTCTTTATTATTTAAATTATGCTGTTAAAAAACTACGTCCAGTTATATATAATTTAAATATATATTGTAAAGATAAATATACAAATTTAAAAGACTTCCTGGCTGGCGGCGCATCTAATACAGCTGAAAAAATATCAAAAAAAATCAAAACTTTATATTATAAATCTGAATGTGAAAAAACAAAGTTATTTATGACTGGAATTGATAATAACAGCTATTAATCCTAATAATGATTATTTAACAGAAAAAAATAAAATAACATATATATTTTCTTTTTCATTTGGTTTAAATTACGCGTTAACATAATATAAAAAAAATAAATAATTTAAATATTTATTTTTTTTTATTATAATATGTTATTAAATTATAAAATATTATTTATATTTTATTTTTTATCAGTTTCTTCATTTAAGTTTTTAATATTTTTTTCAACATCTTGATCTAAAAAACTTATATGATATAATTGATATTTTCCTTTTTTCTTATGAAAAATATTTTTACAGAAATTAAACTTACACCATCCGTTTATAAAGCATGATAAAATAACTAATATAATAGATAATATAAGAGGAATAAAAGCTATATAAAATGTATCATAGCATTTTTCCTTAGCTGCAAGTTTTACCTGACATTTAAGACATTCATTTATGCTATATAAAATTTGATTGATATTGTTTTTTGTTGCTAGCACGCTAAATTGATTATAGTTTAAAATATTAGCATCGCAAATCTTAGTTTCGTTTAATATTTTAAACATATTAGTATTAATATACATTTTAACTTAACGTTAGTTTAATATTATAAAATTATTTTTTCAAAACAGCTAATATGTTTATCTATTATATATTTTATATTTTAGTGATTATATATTTTTTATCTCTTTTGATTTTGTAACAAAAATCAAATGAAAATAAAAACATTATTAACGAAAATATAGTAAACATAATTATAACAAAAATTAAAAATCCCGTATTTTCATCATGAAATTTTTTTTCTTGTTTCATTAGCTCTTCCTTTAACCAGTTATTTAATATATTTTTATATTTTTCTATGTTTTCTACTTTTGTTTTGCTAACATCGTATGTAACATTAGAAATATGAAGAGAGCTAAAATAAAGAGTAATCGTTATTAGAGACATTTTATATTTGCTTATAATATCATTTATTTTACAATAATTGTTATTCAAATTAGCGAAAATAATTAAGAAAATATTTAGTATTTTTTGCTAGTAATAAATATATCAGTCATCGTATTAAATTTAAAATTAAATATTTTTTTGTCAAATTGCATAAACTCAAATTAGCATAAAAAAATTAAATTAATTTATATTATCCTTTTAAGCGGCGCGCTATTAAGTATTTTTTTTTCTGTTAAAATTAATTTAACTCACGCAAACTTAAATTAACATAAAAAAATTAAATTAAATTATATTACATTCTTAAGCGGCGCAAATATTTTTTTGTTAAATTTAATTTGATGGCTGTAAAGAATTTAAATTAGTATAAAAAAATATTTATAAATATTTATTAAATATAATTATTAATACTGATATTTATATATTTATTATTTTGTTTTATTATTTTTATATTATTAATTATAAACTATTATAATCACAAATAGTATCGGATGGAAATGATATATCAAGATCAGATACTTTTGCTATAAGATTTAATATTTTGTATATTTTGTTGTTATAAAATTCAAAATATATATGATATAAATATATTTGTCCAAATAAAATACTAAACAAATCAAAATACCCTTGTAATTGGTATAAATTTTCGCTTTTTGCATCATATTTAATATTTTTATATTTGTTTTTATTTTTTGGTTCTGTTTTGCCAAGTATTATGGGTTTATATTTTTCTCTATTTATTTTAAAATCTTTTATAATTGAACTAAAATCATCTATATATTTATTCTCATAAGTAGGTATAATATAAGTTTTTAATCTAATTCCAGATAAATTAGATAACATGTTTAAATTATATAATATATAAGTATAATCTCCATCATTTTCAATAATATCTTTATCTATAATTTCTTCAACTTTACCTGTTTTTTTATTTATTTTTCTAATAAAAATATAATATTTTTTATTTAAATTATTTAATATTTTTTTTCTTAATTTTGCTATAGTTTCATCACTACAATTATGATATTTTAAGAGGTTTTTAGTATTATTTTTTATTCTTTTAATTTTTTCTTCTTTATTTATTTTATTTATATTATTAAATTCATTATTAATTATATTGAATTTATTTTTTGGAATAACATATAATTCATATATATGATCAGGATAAAGATCATTTATTTGTTTATTTAAACTTGAAATAAAGCATTCACTTTTATATGAAAAATTAAGGCTATTATTATTATTCATTTTTTTTTTATAAGAAAATAATCAAATTAATATTATAATTATATATTAAATTTAGTAGCGCGTAGATTTAACAGAAAAAAAAATACTTAATAGCGCGCCGCTTAAGAAAGTAATATAAATTAATTTAATTTTTTTATGCTAATTTGAAATATATTTTAACAATAAAAATATAATAAATGGATGAAACTAAAGCAGAAAAAATAAAAGAATTGATTCTACAGAAAAAAATATACAAAATATTAAAACTAATTGGATCATATACTGTAGATAATCATTATAATATTAAAATCAACACCCTTCATGACATAAATAATTTCATGTTGGATTGCTTTGGACAAAAATTTAAATCTTTATGCTATAATATTGGCTTAACAGAAGAGGATTATAAAACAATAGAAATGGCTGATACTTCTAATATTAATATAGGTTATATAACTGCGCGTTATGTAAAAAAATTTATTAAAAATAATCATAAAAAACAAATAGAAGTTATTAAAATTTTATCCTCATTGGATCTCAAAGATGAATATAATTTTTTCATTAATTTAGAAAAAAATGATGTTTTATTTAGTAGAGAGCATATGATAATATTTAGCAAAATTTTAAATAATAATATTAATAAAATTAAAATGATATTAACAAATTTAAATGCAGAAAAAAAATTTAATAGTATAGTTGATAGAATAAACAAAGAAAAAAGAAATAATACTACTAGATTATTAAATTTTAGCAAAATTATCATATTAAAACAAAAATGTATAAATTTAGATTTTTTCATTGAGATGATGTCTAAATCAGGTTATAGCGAAGAAGAATGTATTAAATTTATTAATATACTTGTGAAAAAAAATCCATATAATTATGGCTGTGACGAGTATGGCGTTAACTAAATATATTCAAAATTACAATCACATATAATACATCCATTATCATTTATTTTTTTGTTTTTGGAGAAAATTTCTTCATTGTTAATTTGAGCGCTTATATCCTTTTTTATTTGCTCTGGAAGCCAGTCATATTCTATATTTTTTTCTTTAAATATTTTTTCTTTGTTATTTTTATTATCCTCTTCTTCTTTTTCTTTAGACTGTTTTAGATTTTTGATGCATTGAATCTCACTACCGCAGCTATTATGTATAACACAAGGATGATCTCTAACTATTTTATTTAAATTTTGATCATATAATACATACGTTTTTTTACATAATTTGTATCTTTTTTTCTTACAATTTAGGACATTCTGTACTAAATTATTTTTGGTGCTTATCTTAACACCATAATTATAATTGATTAGATTAGATATTCTATTTAATATTTGCTTTGTTGTTAGCTCTGTTTTTATATTATTTTTTTTGCAATAATTTTTTAGCGCCAAATCTATATCATCTTCTTTATATTTTAGCCTACAATATATATTATTCATTTTTATATCTTTAAACACTTTATTTATAATGTTTATATGAGATATAGAATAATCTTCTATGTTAAATTTTTCATCTGTTATTATTGATTTTAACATTTTTATCTGTTTATTTAATTCAATTTTAATCAAAAATATTATCTATAAATTTAATATAAATAAATTAATAAAATATATATATATTATTTTACAAAAAATTTCAATTTAAATGATAATCTTTTTTAGCAGAATATATTAGAAAAATAAATTTTTTTAAAAAGTAATAAATAACAGGGAAAATTTATAACTTATAATAAATAATAAATAACAGATAATAATTTAATTTCTTATTATAGTATGTTATATAAAAAAAAATGATATAAAGTAAATATATATTATTAATATTATATTTATTTATTATTAGTATTATTAATATCTATATCTACATCAAATATTTTTGCAACAAATTGTAGCATTTTATTAATAATAGGTTCAAAGCATTTTTTATTTTTATAATAGTAATTATCAGGATGATATAAATGTAATTGATTATACATAATATTAAAAAGATCAAAATATTTTTTTCGTTTAAATAAAATATTTTCTTTAATATTATGTTTAATATTTTTATATTTGTTTTCATTTTTTGGTTTTGTTTCACCAAGAATTATAACTTTATAATTTTCCTTATTTGTTTTAAAATCTTCTATAATTGATTCGTAATCAATTATATTTTTATCTTGATAAGTCGGTATTTTATAAACTCTTGTTTTAGTGTTAATTGAATTAAATAACATATTTATATTATATAACACATATGTAAAATCTCCGTCATTATCGATTATGTTTTCTTCTGTTATTTCTTCATCTTTTTTTGTTATTTTATTTATTTTTTTAATAAAAATATAATATTTTTTATTTAATTTGTTTAATATTTTTTTTCTTAATTTAATTATCATATTATCAGTAAAATAGTAGTAGTTGTACATAAGCATATTCCTGATATTATTATCTGATTTTAAATCTTTTAAATTTTCATTCTTTTTATGTTCTTCATGATAATGAATGTTACTTATTTCTTTTTTTGGAATCAAATATAATTTATATATATGATTTGGATAAAGTTTATCTATTTCCTCTTCTAAATCTGAAGTAAAACATTCTTTATTATATGAGAAATAAAGCCTGTTTATATTCATTTTTTTTTTCTATAATAAAAATAATAATCAAATTTGTATTATATAAAATTCAATAATAGTATAAATTAACAGAAAAAAAATAAATTAGATTATATTACTTTCTTAGAGGCGGCGCGCTATTAAGTATTTTTATTTTTTTTTTATGTTAAAATTAGCATTGCGTAATTTAAATTCAGCATGAGTAATATATATATAAATTTTTTAGCTAATCTAATAGTTATTAGTTATCATCATCATCCATTGTTGTTATTCTATTAGCTATAAAAATTCTTTCTTCTTTATTATAGTTTGCTTTTTTTAATAACTTTAAAAAATCTGATCTCGTTATATCTATATTTCTTACGCTAATTATAGTTAAAATTTCTTCTAGCTTTGTTTTTTTATTAGTTGTATTCTTATGTGATTTATATTTATTTATAATTTCTTTTTTTTCCCATTCAGAATTATTATAGAGGCTGACTATTTTTTCCCATTTGGCTATTTTCTCATTAATAGATGGATACATTAGAGTTTTTATATTTTCCCAATCTTTATATGAGAGATTTAAATCGTTATCATTATCATCATTTTGTTTTTTTTCATTTATTATGTTATTTATATACTGTTCTTCTTCAGTTAAACCTGAAGCTCTAAAAAAATCTCTTAATATAACAGCATTATTATTTTGTTTATTATATTTTTTATAAAGAAGATCATCTACAAATCTGTTAGTAGATAATATTGAATTATCTTCTTTATCTCTTATATATTTCATATCATTTTCTGATATTCCTAGCAGTAAACATAAATTTAGTATTCTATCATCGTTTACTGAATTTTCGTAAAAATCGTATAAAATTGGTTTATGTACTTTTTCTGATTTAAAATCACAATCTTTTAATTTTGTTTTAAAAATAGTTTTATATGACATTTTATTTTAGATAAAATATTCAAAATATATATTTAAAAATGATCTTATAACGCGGCGCAAAAATATTTATTGACCGCATTCTTTTAGCATCTCAATTCCTTCTGTTACATAATATTCACCGATCTTTTCTATTTTATTTGGCCACTTACCATCAGGTGAATATATAATAGGTATATTATTTAGTATTGAACTATCACTAGTTCCATGACATTTGCGGCATAAAGCGCCATTATTACACTCAGCTGCATTCTCGACGGCATAAAGATAATCAGTAGTATATGTGTTTGGGCATAATATTCTTTTGCCTTCTGAATTAACTAAAGGCTTAATTTTTCCACATTTTTTTTCTATTGCTGCTTTTTTATTCAAAAGATATAGATAGTAAGTTAAAATTAAAAGCGATATGCCTATTAAAAAAAGTATAACACTCATAGTGTTTTTGATTATATTAAAAAAATATATATTTTAATATTACAATTAATTTAATTATATAAGTGTTTAATCTTGATTATTAAATTAAGTTTAACAGAAAAAAAATACTTAATAGCGCGCCGCCTCTAAGAAAGTAATATAGTATGATTTAATTTTTTTATGCTAACTTAAATTTGCGTAAGTTAATAAAAAAAATTATATTTTTGGTGAAAATTTTATTTATTATTTGTTTAAAAAAACATGGATGTAAAATATAAAATAACAGATATAATACCTAACGGTTATGTAATAGGATGTTCGTTTAAGCTAATGAGTGATGAAGAGATCAAAGAAAAAGCAGTTATTAAAATAACTTCTAGTGCTAACGCCACGCAAGATAAAACTCCTCATGCTTACGGCCCGCGAAGTCAGTTTCTTGGTACAGATTCTAACAGATATAAATGTTTAACATGTAATCAATCAAAGGAACATTGTAGAATAGGTCATAATGGTTATATTAAAACCTTTGCCCATTTTAGTCCACATAAGAATATAATGATGATAACAAAAAAAGTTATATCAATTTTGTGCCCTAATAACAAATGTAATAAAATTATTTTTTCTCCGGAAAAATTAGAATGTGAACGGGATTACATAAATCAGAAAAAAAAAGATCTATTAAATCATATGTACGTAATAGCGAAATTGGAAAAAGGCGTATGTTTTAGTTGCAAAACACCAGTAAGAATAGCAGAAGATAATAAAGCATTTCCAATGATTTTTAAATATGTATTAAATAATAATATAAGAAATGATCTATACCCATATATGGTGTATGATACTTTAATGCATACATCTGAAACTGAATTTAATAAATATTTTCCTGATGTGCGACCAAAAGAGCTATGTAATACTCTCGCGCTAATAAGTGGTATACCAATGCGCCTTGATTCTATTTCTGCTGTTACTAATAAACCTGAGCCAAACGAAATAACTACAGCATATAATATGATATTAAAATTAACAGCTGAGTGTGGTAAAGGTTTTAAGCTATCATCTAATCAGGAGTTAACAGAAAATGTAAAGAAAAATCAAGATGCTGTGCTATATCTAATATATACTATAGTTAATGGTAAAGTATCAATTGGACAGGATTATGCTAAAAATGAAATAATTAAAAGCATAATATCCTTTATAGATAGAAAATCGATTGAAGGCGGTATAGCAAATATATCTGGTAAAGATGGTCCGGTTAGAGGCGGAATTTTGGCAAAAAGGATTAATAATATAGGACGTCTAGTAGCAACATGTGATAATACTGTTAAATTTGGCGAAATTGTTTTACCTGAAAATCTCATGAAGAATTTATATATAATAGAAGTATATAATGAATTTAACATGATAAGATTAAACTCTTTTTATGTTAATGGCGCTAAATATCCAGGCGCTGAGTATATAATACGCGCATCAGATAATAATAAATTATATTGTGAAGAAGTTAATAAGACATATATTCCTCAAATAGGTGATATAATAAAAAGAAACATTTTCTCTGGCGACTTAGTAATAGTTGGTAGAGCTCCAACTCTAATGCCTTATAACATTTCTGCTTATAAAATATCAAGAAAAATAAATGAGTTAGGCGACTCATTAGGTATAAAGTCGTCTGAATATAAGAAACTAAGAGATGGAGACTTCGATGGCGACGAAAGTTCTATAATAGCGCCTCGTGATATGAATGGAATGGCAGAATTATCTATGATAATGAAAACAAAGAATTTAGTTACAACAATAAAAAATGGTGATGTTTTGTTGGGGATAGAATGCAATTCATTAATTGGCGCGTCTATGTTAACGCAAGATACTAACATAAGTATAGACAAACTAAACTGGCTTATATGCTCAATACCTGGTGTTTATGAAGATAAATATAAAGATCTAATGAACAAAAATATAACACCAAATAGAATTTTTACTGGGCGTCAGATAATATCTTTGTTTATGCCGCGCGGTTTGTATTATACAAAGGCATCTTCATTCTATGATAAAAAAATAGAAGATGTTATGAATTACACAGAAGATGAGAAAATGGTAGTATTTAAAGATGGCTATATGCTTAGTGGTGTATTAGATAATGATACTATAGGATGTTTCTCTAATAATTCTCTGTTTAGAGCCACGTTAGAATGTGTGGGAGCAAAAAGAACATTAGAAATAATGCACTCATTTAACACTCTTTTTATGCGATATTTGCGCAGCACAAATCTTACTTTATCTATGAAAGATATAACTCTCACTGATGAAGCTTACAATTACATTGATTCTAACATCAGAATAAAAGAAGAAGAAATAAAAGAACAAAATAAAAGATTTTATGCTGGTGAAGTTGTGGCTAATTATAATGAGACGCCATATAAAACATTAAAAAAGAACGTATATGATATGTTAAAACCAACAGATGAAAATTTTCGTCATATCATAAACGGCTTAGAAGATTTTAGAAATAATAATCTTGTTAGATGCGGCATGGCTATTGATGGTAACATAAGTAAAGCTATATTAAAATTAGGCACCTCGCTTGGGCCGCCAATATATAAAGGCGAGCCAATTGAGCACCAATTTGGGCGCCCATCAAGACATACTAAAAGAAATCATCTAGATTTAGATACATGCTATATTAAAGGAAATTACATTAGAGGTCAATCAGCATTAGATGTAATAAAAGGAACAGTTACTAGAATAATGGCGTTAGTACAAAGAATAAATGGCACCGCAAGTGCTGGAACAATAAGAAGAGAGCTAATGAATGCATTATCTATTTATGTTTTGAATAATCATGGTCATGTTACTTATGGTGACTATACAACTGACATGTATCATTCTAGTCTGTCTTATGGTCATGATGGACTAGCCGTTAATAAAATCATGTGCCCTGCGATTTTTAGCAAATTTATTAAAATGCCAGTAAGTAAGATATATGAGACATATTTTAATATTGACAGAGGAAATGAGGAGCTGCAAAATTACGCAAAACAAACATGGGATATGTTTAAACTTATAGTAGAAGAAGTAAAATCGAGTATATTACTGTTAAGTAAAAGCGGCTTAATAGATTCTAATTATTATATGAAAATATCTGTACCATTTATAATAGAGTATAAAATAGATTTAGATGCTAAATTTGACCTCGAAAATGCAGAAAATAATATTTTTATTGCTAAAGATTGCATAAACAGAATTAATAATGTATACTCCAATGAGTTAAAATATGTCAAAGACGATTTTATAGTAAGAAGCAAGCTAAAAATAACTATCATGTATTTACTATTTTCTTTTTCACCGATAATGCTTGGAAAAATAAGCAAAGAAAAGATGAAAGAACTTAGTGAATATATATATTTAAAATATATTGACTCTATTGAATGCGCTGGCACCGCAGTTGGTATGATAGCGGCTTGCAACCAATCTAAAACTATGGTGCAAAATAGTCTTGATGCACCCAAAAAGCAAGCTGATAATACTATGCTAGAAGACGAAAAAACTCATAACAGAATAATATTTCCTAAAGGCATACTAACTGGCGCAAATATATATATAGCTCCTCTGTTAAAGGAATATCACGGTGTAGATATTAAAAACGAAATTATAAACAAAATAGTAGAAGATAGTCTATCTAATTATATAGATACTATAAATGTTTCTAATAATACCATTACTGACGAGCAAATATTAGATCAAATAACCAAGAAGAATATGAATAACAGTGTTATAATGGATTTATATCTTACTGTTACACTTGTGAGATCTCAGCTAGTAAAGAAAAACGTCAAATTAGCTGATATAATAGAAAAAATAGAAGACTATAACTCCGGCATATTAGTAGCAGAAAAAAAGAATACAGATTATAATAAAATATCATATAAATCTACTATACTTCTTCTGTTTACTGTTGAAGCTGGCAAAGTTCTATTTAATGGCGTAACAAATGATATGTTTAAAATAGCAATCAAAAATTTTACTGATTCTATTATTGTTAAGGGCTTCCCTCATATAATAAACGCTGATGTTGTTTATAACACAATATGGGAGGAAAACAAAAATGGCGAACTTGAGACAAAAGTTATACCTTATATTAAAATAGTATCAGATAATATATATGGTGTGTTAAATTTAAAATGCTTGGATCTCAGATATTTATGCTCAGAAAATCCTAACATATCATTAAAAATGAATGGATTAAATTCTGCTAGGGTGTCAACTATGTTGATGTTAATGAAAATAGCAAAAACTCATATAACACATATAATGCAATCTATTGATGCTTTATTTTATAGAGGATATGCTATAACATTTAAATCTTCTGGTTTATCAAAAAGAATACCTGATTCTACTCTGATATCTGCTGTTAGCTCTGATCCTAAAGGCAGAATAATAATGGCGGCAAAGTCAAGAAAAGATATACCAGTATATGATATAATGTCGCGTCTATTCATGGGTCAAAATCTAGAAATAGGAACTAGTTATTGTAAGTTATACTACAAAAAAGAAGAAAATGAATCAGATGAATAATAATTTGAATTATGATATTATATTTAAAATAACAATTATAGTGCGCAAAATAAAGCTAAATATTTGTATGAAAATAATGACAAAAATAAATTATTATATGTCTGTTATTGCTGGATTATATTACAACTATAATCATTTGCTAAATATAAAAAATTATCCACTAACTGTCGATTTTCTATTAATAAGTTTGTGTTCTATAATTATAATAAAATCAGCTCTAAATATAATTAAAGTAGTAGCATTTAAAGACAAATTAGAAAAATATTTCAGTTTCATTAATATTGAATACTTAATATATAATAACAAATCAGAAAATTTAAAAATTGCTATATTATACTCATATCGTTTTATAAAAACAATAATTAAAAATTATTTAATTAAAATAATATTACGCTATACAATATATAATCACATATATGCGTATTTATTTAACACTGATTTTTACTACTCTTTTATAATAATTTATATTTTAGTTATATCAAATATTAGTTATAGTGTATTACTTAGCGTAACATATGATATTATTTACGTATCTGATTTAATAAATAAAATTTTATACACTTATATTGGAGAAAAAAAAACAGATAATAATGCTTCAAATAACAAAGATATAACAGAAGAAGAAAAAAATAATAATTATAATATATATTTAATATTTTTGTTATTAAATGTATTATTAGGGTACATAAGATTTATTTACTATTAAATTAAATTAGAATTAAATTACTATATATATTAAAACTCAAGTAAATATTTTTTTTTATGTTAAACTTAAGCAGTATTAGATTAGCATAAAAAAATTAAATTAAATTATATTACTTTCTTAGGCGGCGCAAGTAAATATTTTTTTTTATGTTAAACTTAAGCAGTATTAGATTGGCATAAAAAAATTAAATTAAATTATATTACTTTCTTAGGCGGCGCAAGTAAATATTTTTTTTTATGTTAAACTTAAGCAGTATTAGATTGGCATAAAAAAATTAAATTAAATTATATTACTTTCTTAGGCGGCGCAAGTAAATATTTTTTTTATGTTAAACTTAAGCAATATTAAATTAGCATAAAAAAATTAAATTAAATTATATTACTTTCTTAGGCGGCGCAAGTAAATATTTTTTTTTATTTTTGGTATTATTTTATAATTATTATGATAATTAATCATAACATTGCGATCTTCTTTTGTTTAGCAAAGGATTATTACTTATTTCATCTATACTTTTTAATATTATTTTTTTTATATTATCATTATCATTATCATTATTATTATCATTATTATTATCATTATTATTATTTATATTTTTGCCATCATTTGATTCATAATTATTATTATTTTTTTTATCTAATATTGTTTTTTTGTTAAAATCAAAATAAAAATTTTCTTCTTTGGTATTATTATTTGAAGACATTTTTTTTAATTATTTTATGAATGTATTAAAAAAAATCAAATCTATATATGATCAATCGTATTTTAATTAGGAAATAAAACATCTAATATATTAATAATTAATATTATTAACATGCTAATTTCTAATATATTATATATCATATTAGATAGAATAAAGATTTTATTATAACTATTTATAATTATCACTGCTATTTTTTTTGTTAAATTTTTTAATATTTCAAATATAGTAATAATAAATGAGCATAATAAAATAACAATTAAATTATCTTTAATATATATTATTGTATTTGCTTTGTCAGTATAATAAAAATACATATTAATTGTTAATATAATTAATATATAATCTGATATATTTAATTTTTTTTTCATATTTATTTAATTTATTTTAAATTAAAAATATTAACAGATTAATAATATATAATTTTTTTCGCTATTAAAGAAATGAGTCATACAGATAAAGAAAAAATATTAGAACTATATAATGATTCAATAAAGGAGTTCGAAGATTTTATAAAGGGAGATATTAATAGCGATTTATATACTGTTGAATATATGTTAAATAATCTATCAAAAACATTAAATATTTTTAACTTTATTACTGTTTCTATTTATAATTTAAAATTATCTCATGATTTAGAAGAGCTAGATAAAGGTATTATAGTAAGCTTATATTTAAATAAACAAATAAAAGATACAATAGAAAAAAATAAAGATAATCAAGATATAGAAAATATAAAAGCAGATTTAAAAAACATTCTTTTAGAATACAATAGTGTTTTAAAAATTTCGTCTGATTATTATACTATAAAGACATATTATGATGAAAAACCTCTTGAAATTAGAAATGATTTTGCTAAATATGGCGGATTTCTTAAATTTATATCTGATTTATTAGTTGAAATGGATAAAATAAAAGCGAAATATAATAATAACAACACTTATGAGGCTTTTTTAATTATATATGATTATATTAAGAAAATATCATATTTAGATTATGAATAAGAATTAACTAAATATATTTCATTTTTTTTTGCATCAATAAACATAGTAAAACATATTATATCAATCATATCGTTTTCTTTGAAAGCCGCAGATTTATATTCTTTTTCCAAGAATTTATAAATATTGTCATGATTTACATAACAGAAAATACCATTTTTGTTTATTTTTTCTTCACTTATATCTTCGTCAGTTATTAGCTTAACCGCATCTTTTTTGCTATATAATTTAACTATATTATATTTATTTTCGTTAATAAATAAATCTAAATATTTTTTATTTTTATCTGACTCACATGTATATTTGTTTATATAACATTCTAAATTTTCTTCTGTTTTTGGGCGCTTATCAGTGTAATATTTAAAATTTATATATTCTATTTTATAATATTTTTTTGCTATCAAAGATATATTATTCTGAACCTCTATTGAATTATTTTTTTTGCTATATTTGTTATTTAAATAGCAGATATTATATTCAAAGTCAACTATTAATTCAAAGGTTATACATATATTTTTTTCTTTTTTTACTGTTCTATTTAAAAAATCCCTTATAGTTTTAAAATTTATATATTCATTAATATTATCTAGAGTTAAATTTTCATTTAATTCTTCATCCTTTATTAATTTAACAAAGCTGAAAAATGTATATTTATCTGGATATCTATCTAAATTATACTTGCTATTTTTTTTGTTTTCATCTTCTTTCTGAACTGAAGATATAAAATTTAAACTCATTTTAATAACCTGAGATGAGAAAGTTTCTTCATATATCATGTTTTTTTTATTCAGATTTTCTTCGTTTGATTTGTTATTAAGTGAATAGGTATATAATTTAAAGCAATTCATTTTATTTGTTTTTTTTATCTATAATGAAATCAAAAATATTATTTACCAGATGTTATATTTCCTTTCTTCAAGTTATTTTCATTCATTTTAGTATTCAAGTCAGTTATTCTAATACTATAATAACAGATTAAATTAAATATTAAATCAAATTTATAATACACAAAAATATATATATAAAAAAATATAACAGTTAAATATGTTAAATAAATAATTAAAAATATTTATATGGGATATTATTTATATAATCATCTGAATCTTCTAACCAGATCGATTCATCTACACATAAAAAGGCGCATAAATCTAGTCCATAATAATCTATAAAATATATTTTATTATTTTCATTTGTTTCTTCTACTATGCTCACATGTCTGTTATAATTTCCTCTTGAGTTTATAAGATCTTCATCTATGCAGTAATATATCTTTAATATTTTTAAAAACATATCTTTTAACATAAATGTTATTTTATTTTGTATATTCTCACTTGTATACCATCTTTCCCTGTTTTTTTTAAAATATTTTATAATTTTTTCATAGCTTTTTTCAAAATCTTCAGAGCGATATATTATTTTATAATATTTTATTTTATAATTATATGGTTTAAACTCTTCATCCCTATCATTTATTTTAACACCATTATCGAACATATGATAGTTATTACTAATATTAAATATGTTAAAATCTTTTCTTAAATTAATTTCTAATATTTTATTTTTTATTTTTTCCTTATCACTTGTTAAATTTAAATTATTAATAGCAAAGGCATTAAGCCCAGTAATAGAAATATTATAATAATCTATAAAATGTTTTCTATTATTTTCATTCGTTTCTTCTATTATACTTATATATCTATCGTAATTTCCATTTGAGTTTATAATATACTCATCTGTACAGTAATATATTCTTAATATGCTCAAAAACATTTTTTTTGACATTAGTGTTATTTCATCTTGTATATCAGAACTCTTATTATATCTTTTTTCATTTTTTTTGTAATACTTCATAATTTCAGTATAATAATTGCTAAATTCCTCAGAAGGACACGCTAGTTTATAATATTTATTTAATCTGTTATAAGGTTTATATCTTTCATCTATGTTGCTGATTTTTATTTTATCATCTCCAACATCAAACATACCTGGTTTTCCATATTCATCTAAATGCCCCATATTAATTTCTATTATTTTTTCTTTTTTTATAATACTATTTTGCGCGTTAGCAGGCTTATTAATAAAAATCATATTAGCCGCAAATGAGATATATTAGTATTTAATAATTAGTATGTATTTCAAATTATTTTTATTAGAAGAAAAAATTATATTAATAATTAATATAACCTTTTAATGTTAATATAATATTATAATATTATATATTTATTAGTTATTTATTACAATATTTATAATACTTAAATAAATTTTTTCATTAAAAGTACAAGATACATATACAAAAATAAAAATATAAAATAACAAATATAAAATAATAGTATATATTAAATATAATTTTAGCTACTAATAAAATTGACTTTAGGTTATACATTTTAGCGATATTAAAGTTAAATTACATATTAATAATTTTAAATAAAATAATGTTATAATTAATAAATTTTAATTTTTATTTATTTTTATATACAAATTGTAAGCTAATAAAAAATAACCTCTAAAAAGGAAATAAATGAAGATAAAAAATTAAGTATATAACTAATAAAATATAATAATAACTAATATAACAACAAATGCTATTATATAATTAATTATACTATATTATATTAATAATAGTTTTAAGAAATTCATATTAATTTAATATAATTATATATATTTATTATTTATAAGCGCTATTTATTAAAGATAAATTCAACAGAAAAAAAAATAAATATTATAATTACGTATATAAAGCAGCCTAATTTAATTTAATTTTTTTTATGCTAATTTAACTAAAATCAATTAACATAAGACAAATATTTATTATATTCTTTTACTAATATTTTATTTCTATTTCATTTTCGAAGAAATTTAATAAACCATATAATATAGAGCAGTTATAAATTGAAATAAGATATTTTATAAGTATGTTTGTCTTTTTTTCTTTTTTTAAATCAAATATCGGAGTTTTTCCTTTATTTATACAAGCTATATTTATTAAGGATATATAATCATTTTTAAGTATATCGTTTATATAATTATAAATTGGTTTAGATAAACATTCATTTATTATGGTGAGATGTTTTATCATATTTTCGCTTCTTTCTTTTGTTTTGCCTAATGTAATATCAACACTATATATATATGCTCTTTTTTCATAAAAATCATAATAGTTATTATACACTTTAAAGGAGAGACAATCAAACTTTATTAATTTTTTGCATTTTTCAGATTTTCTATAATAGTAAACTTTATTTTCTATAAAGAAATATATATTACTTTTTTTTTTTTTAGAATAATTTTCAATAAATTTATTTATATTATTCCATATAGAAATAAGATCCATGAATTTTTTTGTAATTTCACCATGACGACTAAATGATCTATCATTTATTTTTGTGTAGTAAACTAAATTTTTATAATCATTTTCATTTATTTCATCAAAGCTAACAGAATACATTTTATTATATAATTATTTTAAATTTATATAATTAACTGTTATTTTTTAATTATGTTATTATATTTCAAATAAACAAACATATAATAATATAAAAAAAATATTTAACTATGTTATTTCTTCGCTAAGAATTATTAAAAACATATTACTGGAAATCGTTATTATTATATTATTAAATTAGTGAAATTATTTTGATGTCAAATTATTATAGCCGCAAAAATAAACTAAACATATTTAATTACATCTGAATAAATTATATATATTTATAAATTTGAATTAATTTATTAAATAATAACTACAATTAGCAGATAAATATTAATATAGTAATATATAAGTAAACATATTACTTTATATTTGATTACTAATAATGATTAACAACACTGCTGATTTTAAATTATCTTGCCCAATTAATATAAATAATAAAAAATCCAATTTGACTTTTAAAACAGATTCTAAAAATAAAAATCTAAAAGGGAAACAAAAAAAATGCAAATTTTGTTATTCACCTCTTTTTTTAGAAGATAGTGAAATGACATGTTCAAATTTGTGTTTTTTATATGGAGGTCAATTTAAATAATAATATTTAATTAAACTGAAATATTAAGCATCAAAGAATTAAGTATATTTTTAATTTATATTATAATATTATTTATAATTTTTTTATATTCTTCTGTAAAATCATTTATAATAGATAAATTGTTATTTTTGTTTAAATTTTTTATAAAAGTTTTATAGGTATTTATCATGTTTTTATTAAAATTTTCAATTTCTTGATTATATTTTTCTGCTGTTTCTTCAATATTTACAATATTATAAAGACCTAAAAAGATCGAATCAATCATAAATTTTTTAAAAGATTTTTCACTATGAAATATACTTTTTTCAATAATTTCATAATATTTACTTAATTTAAAATTTTTATCGTCATAATATTCTTTTTTTTTGTTATATGCTATATTTCTATAATTATAAAATAATTCATAAAGACATGATAAATGATTTATATAAGATATAAATAAATTAATTTTACTTTTATTATCATATATTTGATTATCATATATATCAATTGATATTGTATTTATTGTATGATAATATGTTAGAAATCTTTTTAAATGATATAAGTAAAAAAAACTTACTAAGTCTGCATTATTACTTTCGCCTAAATTAATATTAACATCACAAGTAAAATTAAAAATTTCTTCATATGTGCTAAAATATCCATTATAATTAATTATTAGTTTTATTTTAGAATTAGCATTATCTAAAGATAACATTTCAGATAAGTCAGTGTATTTTTTAATGTTTAAACTTATTTTATTTCTTTTGTACTGATTTTTATTAGGAAGAAAATTGCTTATTACTGTGATTAGTGAAAACATTTTAGTGTGATTTATTATAATCATAAATAATAAAATAAAATAAATAAACATAAGTTATTTAAATGAAATTAAGTTTAACAGAAAAAAACACTCAATAGCGCGCCGCCTCTAAGAAAGTAATATAATATAATTTAATTTTTTTACGCTAATTTAAATTAAATATATGTTAATAAATAAATAATATTTACTTTTATTTAATTTTGGCTATTATAAAATTATTTTTATACCATTAATATATTATTAAAAATTTCTTATTTATAATTTTGATTTTATTTTATTTTTTTTTTATGTTATATTTTCTTTTTTTTAAAATTATAATT
Organism: Hydra viridissima; assembly: GCF_058129835.1. Lineage (NCBI taxonomy): Eukaryota > Metazoa > Cnidaria > Hydrozoa > Anthoathecata > Hydridae > Hydra > Hydra viridissima. Next base: position 739,760 of record NW_028324320.1, read on the forward strand.
TATAATTAATTTATTATTTGTTTTAGTAAATATAACAAAATAAAAATGTCAGAAATACTAAGTATTGAAAAAGAATTAGAAATAATGAAAACTGTGATAACGAATAAAATAATTGAAGAGATAAAAAAAATGACAAATTTGAAAGGTGATTTATTAAAGGTATCTGCTTATGATTATACTATATCTGATACATGTCATGGTGAATACATAACACTCATTTTCATGTTTTCTAATCATGATAACTCATCATCTTATTATACTAATTTCTGCATAGAATTTATTAATATAACTTATAATAAACATACAATGCGTAAGGTGTATAACTTAATACGTATGGGTTTAAATGAGTTTTTTAAAAGTGAAGAATGTGGAAAAGAAAATGCTACAGTTTTTAATAATATTTATGATTTTTTAAAATTTGTATGTGATGCTCTTAATTCTAACAATAAAGAAGGTAAATTTAGAAATACAAACCTTATTAAAACTCATTAATATTCTGTATATATTACTTTCATTTTGTACATTGTAAATAACATAAAAACTAGCACCTATAATCCATATAATCAATAGCCAAGTTTTTGAGATATATAAAAATCAAACGTGTTATGATTAATCTTAATAAAGATTATGATAATATAAAAACGTAAAAATTTTTATATATCTTTTTTATTATTTTTACATTGTTATAACTTTGATTTTTATTTCTGTTATTTTTTTTGTTATATTTTACATTTTTTAAATTTTAGTTTAATATTAAATTCAATTACGCTTGCTATTTTAATATTTAAATATAAATTAATTAAAATGACTGCTAACGTTAATCTATCTAATTTAATAAAATTAATAGATGATATTTGTGAGTGTGCACTTAACAGTATTAAGGCGATAAAGGTTGAAAAACTTGACTTTCAAACTAACATAATAAATAAATATACAGCAAAAATTAATGTTATTTTTGTGTTTGAAGAAGCAAAAAACTTATATGAAATCAAAAACTTTTTTATTTTTGAAATAAAAAATGAAAATCTAATAGAAGAATGTAAAGAAGTAATATCGAAATTATTCGAGTTAATATACTATTTTATTACCGAAAGATGTCATAAAGAAAACATACTAATTAGTTGTTCTTCTTATAATGATGTCAAGATTTATGAAACTTTACTACTTTTTGGGGATTTTATAGATGAAATTATTGAGAAAAATAAAAACGGATGTATTATTTCAAATGATGATGAATTAATTATATATCACACCGATTTTTAATTTATTTTACATCTTATAAATGATGAAATAATATCTTGATTAGTTTTTACTTTTAATGAGTTTTTTGGTATAAGAAATTTTTAAAATGCTATTTAAAAATGACTCTAATAAGTTATAATATAATTAAATAGCATTTTAAAAATTTCTTATATTTTTTATATTGTATAATTTTGATTTTTATTTTATTTTTTTTTTCTATCATGTTTTTCTTATTTGAAATTTCATATTTATAAATAATTTGACTTGAAAGTAAATAACTAATTGTAAAATTAGTCGCTAAAAAAACTAACATGGCTAATTACGAATTGGCTTTCAAGAAAATAAACAATAATAATCTCAATTTTTCAGATTTTATTGAAAAGTTAAAATCTATTGTTTCTAGAGAAAAAGCGCCATTGTTTTTTGAGGAAAAGGAAAAAAATGAATATGAAGTAAATAAAATATTCTATCATATAGTTCATTTAACTATAAAAAATGAATTAAATAATAAAGAATTCAACTTTAAAGTGACATTTCAAACTCCATCAAGTGAAAATTCTAGATCTATTTTAACAGAAAATATACGTTATATTTCAGATGAAATAGATAATTATATATCATTTCTTAATATCAATGAATATTATAAAACTGTAATAGATAGAAATTTTTTAGAAACTTTACATAACATAAATAGTTATATGTTATTTAAAATATTTTAGCTAATTTTAATTTTGTTTAAGTTTTATATTTATAATCTGTAAATAATATAAAAAACTAGCACATGTAATCAATATAATCCAGCGAAGTTTTTTAATATATAAGAATCTATTAAATACATTTATGATTAGTTTTATTAAAACTATGATACAAAAAATGTGTATAAGATTTCTTATATATTTTTTTTTATTAAATAAAATATCAAGAAATAATTTATAATTTATATATTATTTAAAAATAATATATTTTTCTGTTAAATTAATTTATATTACTTTTTAGTGGCAACACTAAATAATATTTTTTTTTGTCAAATTTAATTTACACAAACTTAAATTAACATAAAGAATAATAATATTCAGTTTGATTAATTTTTTGGTAAATTATTATAGTTATCTTTTTATTTGAATAATTTAAATGTTCTTTAATATAATTATTTTTTACTAGTATTTAAACTAATATTTTAAAATAAAATGAGCGAAAAAAAAATAACATACTTTAATGTTGATATTTGTTTAAATATAATAGGTGTCATAAAAGAAAAATCATTTGAAAGAAAAATTTTAGCTAATAAAGAACAAATAATATATACATATTTATATTGTAAAGTAAAATATAATATAAATGATTTAAAGAAAATAATAGATAATATTTATCCTGATATAAATGAAAAATACGATTCAGGATTATATGATATATGCGGTCCTGGTTATAAATATAATTTTTATAAACTAAAAGAAAATAAAGATATAATAACAAAAGAAATGTTATTTGATTTGTTAGATATTAATATTTATAAAGTAAAAGATAATCATAGTGAAAAATTAAATAAAAAAAGTAATACAAAGAAAAAAATAAAATGTTATAGTAAGATAATAAAAAAAGAAAAAGAACTAACAGAAGAAAATAAAATGAAATTTATAGAAGAAAATATCACTTATTTATTTGATTATTGTTAAGTAATAAAGTTATTATTGTAAAATTATATAATGATAAATTATAAAAAAAATATAAATATAATAATTATTATTATTTTATTTTTTTTTATATTTAATATACGTAGTCTATATACAATCTGATATATTTATTGCTTTATCTATCACATTTTTAATTCTTATATCTAAATTATTTAAATAATTAATTAAATTACTATATAATTTATAATATTCATTGCATTTTTTACATCCTTTATCATTACATTCTATTATATCATGATTAATTTCTTTTTCTATGGCTTTATAATAGTTATTTTCTTTCAGAGTAAAATTATGTAATGTTATAATTTTGCAAAGAAAATCATATCCTTTTTTTGTTTTTTCTGATTCTTTAATATTTTGGTTTTTTATATTCAACATTGTTATTAAAATTATTTTAAAATTTTTGAGTTCATTATATATTCTATTAAACTCAAAAGCAAATTTTTCATTTATACCGCTATGTAATAAATCATTATATAATTTTGTATTTTTACGTTTTTCTTCATTAAAGGCTTTAGTTATTTTTTTAAAATCATTTAAATAAGACATTTTTTAGATATTATTTAATTTTATTACTATATATTATAATATTCAAATATGTAAATAAAGTCTTAGTTTAACAGAAAAAATATTTAATAGCGCGCCGCCTAAGAAAGTAATATAAATTAAATTATTTTTTTTATGTTAATTTAAGTTTGCATAAATTAAATTTAACAAAAAAACATTTAATGACGCGTCATCTTAAATAATAACATAATTTAATTTATATTTACATGAACTAATAAAAAAATATTTTAATAAATAACCGCTAAGAAAGTAATATAAATTAATTTATTTTTTTTATGTTAATTTAAATTTAATTTTATCTGTTGCTAAATTAAATAAACTAATATGTTTTTATTTTTGATTTTTAATTAAAATAAGTAATAAAATGGCGTTTGAAGTTAGATTTAACGAAAATAGCTACATTAACACAGATGGAAATTTAGAAAACGGATATTATATTAGAATAGTTTCAAAAAGAAAAAATAAAAATAAAATATTTTATTTTCATTTTATATTAAAAGAAGAAACACATATATATGATGATGATATTACATTATATAGTCAAGATAAATGTGAAATAAGAAAGTTAAACGAAAACGAATTTAATAGTTTAATGCTTTTAAATAATAACATAAATGAAAAAGAATCAATTGAAATATTTACTAATATTTATAAACAAATAATAAGAACTATGATATTTTACTTTACAAAGAAAATGGAAAAAAAATGAATATTGATGATATATATAAGTATAATGATGTTTACATTTTAATTAATATTATAAAAAATCTTTCATTAAATTCTGAAGAAAATCCAAATATATATTTAGTCAGAGATAAAGAATATTATGACAACAAAAAAATAAATAATTTAAATAATTTACTTAAAATTTCACCACATAATGTAATAGATTTTAATTATAATAATCTTATTAACAATTATAATAATCTTTGTTATTATTATAATTATTACAATGATTACCATAATGATATTTCTAATAATGTTAAAAAAACAATTATTTATATACATGAATTAATAAATGTTTTAACTGGTTTATATAATAGTATTACATATTCTACATTTGAAAATTTTTTAAAAGATACAAAAAAAAATACAAAAATACGCAAATTTGTGTATGAAATATCTAAAAAATATTTTTCTAAATTAATAGAAAAATATGATGTAGTAGATTTATTAAAAATATATTTATGACGACGCAAGTAAACATTTTTTTATTAAATTTTGCGCAAATCTAAATTATTATATTTTATATATATAATAGATATTTATCAATTTTATTTTTATAATTTTATTATTTAATTAATTTATATTAAATATAATTGTTTTGTGGTAAATATTATTAATATAAAAAAAAATGGCAGGTTATGGTAATAAACCTGATTTATCTAAATTTAAGGTAGATGATAAACATGGTCATATTAAATTAAGTAATGGAAATGCAAATATTTGCTATAATACTTATAATGGCACACTTTATTATGAAGAAATAAATAAATTACCTAAAGAAGACTCAAGTAATGAATGTTCAGATATCATTATAAGAGATATATTAAAATTATGTATTGATAATTTAAAAATATTAAGACTTGAAATGAGAGATAAAATAAAAAATTTAGAATTAAGTTTAGAAACATCAAACAATGATAATAGAAGTAAAATTAGTAATGTCAATAATATTAATAACAATAATATTAATAACAATAAACATAAATATAATGATAGTGATAGTGATAATGATATTTATTAAGACAATTATAATTAATATTGTAACAAACATTTACATATCTATTACTTAATTTAATATGTTTTTGAAGTAATTCATAATTTAATTTCTTACTAATATCATAAAGTTGAATTGAATTTTCTATAATACTTTTTATTAGTTAATATTAAGCTATTATTAATTAAATAGATAAAATAATATTTTTCGCCAATTTAATTTTAGCTAAAATTAAATATGCGCCAAATTTAAATTAGCATAAAAAAAAATAAATTAAATTAGTTACTTTATATAGAGTATACTAAATAAATATTTTTTTCTGTTAAATTTATTTAGCTAAAATATAATATATTATAAATTAAGATAAAATCTAGTTAATAAAAAAAAATAATAATTCTTTTGTTTAAATATCTATGCATGCTATAATGTTTATGTTTTTGAATATTATTATAATAATATTTAAAGATTAGTATTAATTTAGATTATTATTTAAAATGACTGATATCTTAGATGTTAAAATTACTAATTTCGATAAAGAAAGTAATAATATATCATGTGATAATACACTTAATACACTAGATGATATAATTAATAAAATTGATATTAGTAAAAAAAAAGAAATTATAAAAAACGAAAATATTATTAATAAAACAATTAATAGTATATATAAAAAAGCAATAGAAAAAATTTCTGATAGAGACAATTACTATTTTCATGTTTTTAAATATTTTAATGAACTTAGAATTCAAATAACTAATGAAATTATACGAAAACAAATATCTCTGATATTAAACAAAAATATAAAAAATAATGTCATTGATTATAACTTTTTTCACAATATTAAATTTGTTTTGATCTGAGTTTTTATTACTGTATACTTTTGTTTTTATTACTGTAAAATATATTTTTAGATGTTTATTAAATTATCAATTTTACGTGACGAAGATAAAGAAGAAAAATTATACGACGATTTACATCTTCATGTGCTTTCCAATAAAAATTTACAAGATGAAATGGAAAAGTTGGAACGATTTAGTATACAGATTGCAAAATGTCATTCGATTAGTACTAATAATAAAATAAAAGTGGAATGTATTTTCTCAGAAAAAACGATAACCACAACTTACAGAAATATTTTACCTTTTGATTACACTTATTCGTTTATATTTCTACAACTTCTAGTGGCTGCTGCTTTAGAAGAACATCGTCTATATAATACAAGGTTCGTTTATTGTTCTGAAAACGTGAAATATATCGATGATTGGTTAAATGTTATAGATGAAAATTGGAATGAATTTCTAAATCCGCAAAAAAAGCATTTGCGTTTGGGTTTAACGGTAGGACTGTTGGTTGGTTTTTCATTGGGACTAGCTATTTCTACTCAAGTCATAATACATTTTTTTTAACAGAAACACTTTTTTAAAGTATATTGTATAGATTTTACTTTAAAATGTCATTTGTTGAAAAGTAAACATGACAAAACATAAAACTGATTTTTATTAGTTTTCGAATTGTTCATCCTATGATAATGAGACAACATATTCCATTTTTAAATATCTTCTCTAAATTTATTCTATTGAAACTTGTACCTTCTAGCTGATTATTTAGTGTTACTATTTTTTTTAGATGGAAATAATGTTTTTAGTAGAATATGTTAATTCTGATAATCAATCATTTATACAACGTGAATTTCAAAGACTTAAAACTAATCGTGGTTTTGATGAAAAAGAATTTAAAGAAATTGTTTATCAAAAGTTATCACCGTTAATAGATAAAGATTGTCGAGTTTATTGTGTTGGTATATTTTGCAATCAAGAATTCAAATTATCATTTAAATTAAATAGTCATTTATATGAAAAAGAAATTTTTTTAGAGTTAACATAACAATGTTTTGTTACATATGCTATATTATTATTAACAATAACATAAGTTATTTTTAACATATTTATCTAAACTAAAACTACTTGATTACTCACAAACTTAATCAAGTTATGATCAAGGTTTTGTGTTTAAATAATCGCTATTAATAAATGTTTAAATAATCGCTATTATTTAAAAAATTGTAGAATTTTATAAAAAACTTCAAATATTTAAAGAAACACCACCAAAAATTTATGCACCCGAAAAACGCAGATAGTCCAAAAATGTATCTGGCAAAAATGCAGATAGTCCAATTTTGTTTTACGCGGAGATTGCATATATGCCAATTTTGTTTTTGGCGGAGATTGCAGATATGCCAATTTTGTTTTTGGCGGAGATTGCATCTATGCCAAATTTGTTTTCCGCGGAGATTGCAGATAGTCCGATTTTGCGCGGAGCCATCGATATATCAAATGACATATAGATATAAATGCTGTTAATTTTCACATGGCGTTTAGTTTAGAAAAAAAATGGTTCGTGTTATCTATTTTCAAAAAAATCGAATTAATTGTGAACCAACGTTTCTCGATATCGATAAACTTCCGAATGATAAAGATTTATTAAGTTATTGGTTATTTCCTACTCACGTGGTTTCGTTTTTATCTGGCGCTAAAATCGAAGCGTATCGCGAGAACCCCGACGAAGAACGTTTGTTGTTTATAACTTTGACGAAAAAACAAGACGTTTATATTTCAAAATGCAATGAGGATAATAACCTTATCGATATAGAAGAAAATTTTTTGGATGAAAGTTTTGAATTCAACGAATACGGAATAGAAGAATATGTTTTCATCGTGCGGGATTTTTGTTTATCCATAGAATAATTCTAATAATAAGAATATATTCTAGACATTGTTTATATACATTTCTAAAATATACTTTGAAGTTAAATTACGATTTGTTTTGTTTTTTATTTAATATCGATTTAATTTCTTTTTTAGTGATGCCTTGGATGTTAGTAATGAATAATTTCACGTTGTTCCTTTCAAACTGTTTATATTTTTGAATCCATTCGGTGAGCATGCGTAGTGTTTTCATGGATTTGTTATCGTTAAAGTCTTTAGCTATCATGTTAATTACAGTTTTAGAAGCTTTTATTTTTTGGGCAATAAGCGGCCATACTGCTACCATTTTTGAATTTGAAATAACGCGGAAAAAATCTTCCCATTGTGAAATGTTTTTAAATCGGGTTTGATTCATGCTCATTTTTTTTAAGGTGTTGACCAGTTTCTTTTTTTCTTCATATCACGCATCAGCGTTTATTTTTAAGTAAATATTTGATGCAATACAATCGCTGTTAAAACTCCGGCGAAAATTCCCCAACTGATTCTTTTTAAACGAACGTGTTTACTTTTTCTTTTGAATAAACAATCGCAATCGATAACAGCGTTATTCGGATGTTTAGCTTTTATCTGAAATAACATAGCTGAAAAAGGTTGATTTTTTTTAGGTTATCGTGAGTAACTTTTTTTAAATATATTTACATTTAAAATATTTCCTGTACCTCATTGAAAGATAGTTCGCCGATGTCTTCGTTCCAAATGTTGTCAACAACACTGCGTGGCAAGGTTTAAATTTTTTTTTATGAAGAAAAAAATTCAGCATTCGTTGACCAGAAATGAAAAGTTGGTGTTAAAAAAAGCAATATCGACAGTAGATAAAAATAAAAAAAACGGTTCAGAAAAAAAATACGAATGGATTTCAAATCGAACTATAATAAACTATTCGAGCAATGTGGAAACCCTAGTTATGTTAGAAGATTTGCAAAATTTGATGCATTGCATGTATGAGAATGAAAAAGGATTTACTTTATCGATGTTTTTATTGGGTTTGTTTTTTTACGAGAAACGCTTACTGAGAAATCATTATTGTAAAAGTAAATTTTTTTCTTGCTTAAATGGACGATATGAATCCGATGTTTTAGGGCATACTTTAAAACAATGTCGTTTTTGTTGCAATATATTGATAGAACGTATTAGAAAAACGAAATGGAATAAATATTTAAACGAGATGAAATAATAATTTTAGTTTCATTTAACTAAACTGTATTTGTTTTATTCGTATTTTAAAAATTTCAGTTTAGTCTAAAATAATAGAAATGGTTCGAGTTTTGTATATTCCGATCAGTGAACAAGAACAACCTTCGATTCGTAAAGTGAAAGAAATACCCTGCATGGAAGAATTTCTTTCCATTTCTCCCCACCATTCGGTGTTGTATAATATGCATACTAGGGATGTATCAAAAAATTATCATGTTCGGAAATACGCGTTGTTGAAAGATATAAGAGGAGAAATATGGATTGTTCGAAATGATGAAGAAGGAGAATCTATAGACGTGGAGGAGAATATTTTAGAGCGATTGCCGAGCATTATGCGAAACGACGAAAAAAAAAGGAAATGTGGGAATTCATGTCTAAAAAAAAATAAAGCGAAGAATCCTTTTTTAATAGTTATACTTAGTAATTTGCTAAATAAAAAAATTATTTTTTTATAAAAATCTTTCCCAAGTAAGATTGTTTATTTCTTTAACCGTGTTTACAAGTTCTTTGTTGTAGGTGTTGTTATGAAAATCTTGCATGTGCCTTAAGGAAGGCGAAATTTTAAGTAAGTACTTGTTATAATCAACCGCGTTGAGGAATTGCGCTGATTCGTTTTGAATAATAGTTGGAATGCTGCGAATGTCGTTTCCTGATATTTTGGTGTCATCATAATCATTGTTTGTTCTTAACAAGTCTAAACTTGTCAATATGTTTTTAGCGGCGTTTTGTTGAGCGTTAAATTCTTTGAGTGTATCGCGTTCAGGTGAAATTTGATCTACTTTTTGGTTGAGCACAGTTTGAAGCGTCACTCGTTGATTGTGCTTTTCAGTCAAGGAGATAAAGTCTTTGGTAAACATTTTTTTGGCTTGTTCGTCTAAATAATTCCAAAGTTTGTTTTTCACAAAGTAGATAAAATCGTTATAAGCATGGAGAGCGAGAGAAGCGTTTTGGAAATAATCGACGGGGAAAAAGTAAGTGTTCAGTAAAGAGCTTATAAAAAATTTGTCCATTTCTTTGAAGTTTTTAAATTCGGGTGATTCTAAAATTAGATGTATGAAATAAGCGCACCAAGCTCCGCACAGCGAAGTGTTATCTGTTTGATATTGTTGTTTGTTATACATAAAGAATACCGTCTGAAGTCTATTTTCTATACTGAATTTGTTGACAAATCGGGTGAAAAAACTAAACTCGCTTCCTTTATATATTCTGGGATTTTCTTGCAACTCTTTGGGATAATAAAGTTCGTTGTAGTTGAGTTCGAGAGTGCCAATTTCGTTGTTTAAGTCGGATTGAGAGGCATGTTCAAAAAGTTGTTGGTTCTCCATAAAAGTGATGGGGATTTGAGATAGAACGCTTTCTTCACCGAAGCTATCAAAGCAAAATTGGGTTTGTCTGTCTATTCTAAAAAGCGCTCTCCAATGCATTCCTCCTTTGTAGCTCGGTTCGGAATTGTAAATAAGAAAGCTGAGGTTTTTGTCTAACGTGTCGCTCGATTTAAACGCATTTTCTAATTCATCGAAAGCATATACGTTTATAAAGTACGGTCTTTCGTTTTTTTGGGCTTTAAAAAAACGAATCAGCGAAAAATTAGATGCCATTCTTCGCACGCGAATGTTCTTTCTTTATGTCATTAAAAAAAACTACTCATTATTTTATTTACAATAAAAATACTACGCAAATTATTCGCTCATTATAGCGCGCATTTATATAGTAAATGAAATGCGAATATATGTTTTTTCAATCGGTTTCTATTTTTGCAAAAACTATTTCTAAAATGATGTTAACAAAGGCGTGAGTAAATTTTAAGGGGTGAACATTTTCTTCGTTCACGCTTTTCAACAGACCTTCGATGTCTCGTTTGAAACCCGAACTTTTTTGAGCAGTCACCAATTTGTTTTTGAATAATTTTAAGAGATTCATAGCGGAATCGAAAAAGTTTCCGTCTGTATTATCGTCGTTGTTTAAATGTAAAACGTCTCGCTTGAATATAAAATTTTCTAAAAATGTTTTGTAAATGTCTAGCACGACGTGAAGTTCGCTTTTGTATTTGTCTTTTTCGTTGATTACAAACATTTCTATTTTGCTTTAATGAGGTCCGCACAAGTTGGTGTGAAATACTAAACTTTGGAATCGAGGAAAATCTTTGAGTAGTTGATTGATCACGACTTCGTTAAGAATTCTGTGTTTAGAATGAAGCGCCTTTTCGATGCTTTGAACTACGTTGTCGTGAAACTCGTAATAGGTTCCATCTTTAACGCTTTTGTAATCGCAGAGAGCGTACGCGTTAGAAGAATGGACCGTTCCTTCTATAGAAAAAAACCGCAATGCATTTTGGTCTTTGTATTCACCGAAAATAAACAAATCTGTGTTAATGCTTTTTAAAATATACAGTCAAGTAATTTAATTTAAAAAGACTTTTCAAAATGATTTCAAATGATACAATATCTTGTGATAAACTAATAACTCATTCTATTAAAGAAGATATTACTGTTGAGTCAACAACAACAACAAAATACCGCGGTGGCATAACTTGTTGTGTTCCATTATGCAACAATAATTCGCTCAAAAACAAAAACTTATCGTTTTACATCATCCCAAAGGAAAGTAATTTGAGAAAAAAATGGCTATCTTTAATTAGTAGGAAAAACTTTGTTCCTTCTACTTCTCATCGGGTTTGTTCAGTTCACTTTATAGGAGGAAAAAAGACTTATATGAACAACTGTCCATCTTTACTGTCAAAACAAGTTAAAGACAAGTTAAAGACAACATAAAAAAACCAAGAATCACAGTAAATAGTTCTATTGGATATAAAAGAAAAATAGACGAAATTGAAAACGAAAAAAATGATGTTAATTTTTCATTTGAAGAAACCGAGTCTGAAAAGTTAAAAAAAGAAATTATTATCCTAAAGGACAAACTGAACATTATAAAAACTAAAAAGAAAGAAATGAAAAATATTATTATGAACCAAAATCACACTATCAATCAATTAAAATTTACAGTTGACAGATTTAAACATAATCAAGCCCACTTTAAATTTTATACTGGCTTTGAATCATACAATCTATTTAAAGTTTTACTAGAATATTTAGAACCTGCTGCAAGCAAACTTATATATTGGGGGTCAAATACAAACATTGAAAAAACAACAGACTTTAATTACAATAAAAAGGGAAGAGAACGCATAATGAGTTCAGAGTCTGAATTGTTTTTAGTTTTAACAAGATTTCGACTTGGCCTTTTGGTTGAAGACATGGCACTGCGCTTTGACATATCCTCAAGTCATTTTAGTAGAATCATAGTGACATGGACTGATTTTTTGCATTCTCAAATGCGTATGCTACCAATTTGGGCAACAAAACAAACTGTAAAAGAAACAATGCCAAAATGTTTTAAAGAAAAATATGAATCAACAAGGGTAATCTTAGACTGCACTGAACTGTTTATCGAAATGCCTACATCTTTTCGAAGCCAATCTGCAACTTTTTCTAATTATAAACATAAAAATACAGCAAAAGGATTAATTGGAATAGCACCAAATGGAGCCATAACTTTTGTTTCTGATTTATACTGTGGTCGTTTTTCGGACAAACAAATTACTAAAGATTGTGGAATATACAACCTGCTTGAACCAGGAGACAGTGTAATGGCAGATAGAGGTTTTGATATTGCTGATGATTTACCGGAAAACGTTTCATTAAATATACCACCATTTCTAAATGGAAAAGCTCAACTCAGTCTAGAAGATGAGAATGAAACTAGAAAAATTGCTGCTGTTCGTATTCATGTAGAAAGAGCAATACAGCGAATAAAAAATTATCACATTTTACAAACACCATTTAAATTGTCTACGGCACCAGAAATTAATAAAACTTGGATAATTTGTTGTTATTTAGCAAACTTTTTGCCACAACTTGTTTCAGATAAATAAAATGTTTGTAAAAAATATAAAAACAATTAATCTAAACTGCAAATATATTTTCTTGCATAAACTCAAAGTAAAATTTAGTTAATTTTGGTAAAGTAGTTTTTTCCCATTGCTCTTTAAGAAATTTAATACTCTCGATAAAAACATCTTTTTCAGTATAAACTATAAAATCTAGTTCTGTGACCTCTAATAATGCCATAACACCTTGACATTGATAAAAATAAACATGATTTTGTTTAAGCATTGTTTTACCATCAACAACAGAAAGAAAAAATGTTTTATCTAGGCAAGCTTCAGCTATAGTTAAATCTTTTTTTGAATAAGGACATTTGATTTCAACAGCCCTTATTTTTTCATTTACAAATACAATTCCATCAGGGCTTGTACCAAGCCAAGGCCATTTTGGGTTTATGATAAATCCACATCTCGTTACTGATACGTTTTTTATATTTTCATACTTTTTTATTGCGGTGTTTTCATTTATTTTACCCCAATTACAAGCTTTGTTGCAAGAGCTTTTTTTATTGTTTTTCAAAATTCTATTCAAAATAGAGGCAGGAAATATACTTTTTTGTCTATTAATAACAAAACCAAAGTTTGAAGATGTCAAGCGTTTTTTTCTTTCTTCAAGCCATAAACTTGTAGATTGTGATAAAGTAGCTCTTTCCAAAGTCTTTATTTTCTCTTTTGATAGAACTAAATATTTTGTAATAAACTTTAATTGAGTTTCATCAAATTCAAATGAATCACTGAATTCTACTTCAAATCCATTAATTATGGTATCAACAAGATTAAACATAACATCAGAATTTAAATCGAGTTCTTTTACATTTAGCTGATATTCAGATATTGATGTTTCATAGTAGGACGTGGAATGATAATTGTTTCCTTTTAAAAGATTTGCAAATGCTATTCCTTCTCCTAGATTATATAAACTATCAGACAGTTTTTTAATTTTTTCATCACTTGGATTATGTGCAAAAATTGGGGTTGCACAAAAGTTTCTATTTCCTGATACAAAAGGACGCTTTCGTGAGTTGTTTAGATCCTTTTCTAAATCACTCTTTTCAAAGGAAACTTTAGAAAGTTTAATTGGTTCTGAATTTCTTCCTTCAGCAGGAACATGCCATTGTTGTAACACTTCTGTGCATGTTTTATCGAATGGTACAGAGTTTAAATTTAATTGCTTATATTCATTTAACTGAAATAATACTGCCGCAACATGCTTGCAGCATCCTCCCATACCAGCTTTACAATTACATTTAGCATACAAAATATCTCCTTCTTTTTGACAAAAATGTACATAAATAAGGTACTGATTTTTTTTCATTGAAGCTGAAACATTAGCTCTAACAAGAAAAGAATTTATTTCAATCTTGACATTAGGTTTTACAACTAAATTTTTAACGAAGCTATCCTTAAATAGCTGATACCCAGAGATTTTATGCTTTGAAGCACCTCTAGCTCCGAAATCAGTCGAACTATCGTCTATAATTAAATATTTGTGTATTTTTTCTTGGCTTATATTAGGTAGTAAGGAAAGACATCTTGACCAAGTGCTTATTTGTTCTTGTACAACTTCTTCAGCATCTATTTGATTAAACTGACTAGATATTTCTCGAAATACTGGTTGAGAAATACTATTTGAATCATTTTCCAAACTAGTTTCATGGCTATTAACTTTGTTTATTGCTGACATGATAATATGTTTTGATAATTTGTTTATTTTCGGTGAATACAAAGACCAAAATGCACCGCGGTTTTTTTCTATAGAGGGAACGGTCCATTGATTAGTTGAGCCATGTAACATAAATTACAATTATTCCATTTCGATAAATTACTCAGGTAAATTTCCCATTGTATTTTCTGGCTTTTTAATTCTTCCTCATCCTCCTCTTCTTCAATCGAATTTTCGAAGTTTTCTTTAGGAGCGATTTCTTTAGTTTTTTCAGAGCTCATTTCTGTGTCGAGTTTAAGTTTTAAATGAAACATCCAAACGATGCGCGCAGTTTTTATACTGAGTTTTATAACCTCCTGGAATAATAAAAAAAAATTTTTTTTGTATTATAGACACCCCAATTTTATTTGATGGATGTAGAATATTTTACTGTTCACGATAGCAGATTTCACGCGCATCGCTGCATTCGAGAATTAGCCCTGTTAAACACGCATTCGTTATCGAGTACGAATATTCATTTTTCGCCTTGTTTATCCTATGAAGAGATGATTAAATGGAAAAAAGATAAGGATAGTTTTTCCCACAATTTCAATTATGTGCACGGATTAAGTTATTATCCATCTCATCAAGTGAGTCCGCTTCGATGTTTAGACGCGATACGATAATGTATAAGGGCGGGGACATCGAAAAATGGATAGCTCACCAAATCGGATGTAAAGAATTCAATATCGAGCATTTCAATGTGCCTCGTTATGACGATATTATAAAAAATTTCGCTTTAACGGGCAATGTAAATGGATGCGGTTTTCATAAAAAAGGAACTACGCACTGTCCTTTGTTAGAAATAAAGGTTTTTTTATAGTTACTTATTAAAAAATGTAGACGAAAGAGTGTTGCGCGATAATTATAATTTTAATATAGAGAAAAATAAAGTGTATTGGGTTTAATATTTGTATTCTAAAAAAAAAACGATATAAAGTATTTACAAAATGAGGGGAAAAAAATAATTTAGTGTTTGTGTTTTCAGCGTTGACGTCTTCCTTTGCCGAGAATTTTAGAAGCAGCTACTCCAGCAGCGCCAGCTAGAGCTCCTTTAGCGACTACAGGAAGAAGTCCGGCTAATAGAGGTAAGAAAGGTAAAATACCTCCGCGTTGATATCTGGATTTAAATACGGGTGAACCGTGTTTAAACGTTTGATTGACAAAACGAGGTGATTTATGTCGATTTTTTTTTCCACCTCTATTCGGAAGCGAGTTTTGAATGGGAGGAAAAGTTCGTCGGGGTCTGTTCCCTCCTTTCATCTTTTCGATTCGATATTTGATTCCGTTAAAAAAATTAACGATAGGATTGTGGGCGACTTTAATTTGTTTCGTTTTTTATTTAGTTAAATTGCCTCTTCTTTTTACGAGATAATCTAAAGCTTGACCGCCTAACGCTGAAGCTAATCCTCTGTCGAGAAGTGATTTGATTTTAGCCAATCTACTACCGCCTCTTCTTTTTTTATGATGTGTTCTTCGACGTCTTCCTCCTTTGAATACTCTGCGAATTCTACTTTTCATATTAGAATACTCATTGAAAAAAATTTTTTTTGCTTTATACGAAGCAAAATACTAAATGCTAATGATGAATCGAATAGAGAGATAAGACTTTTATGTTGATTTGATTAAAAATAAAATAACGTTTTAAAAAAATGTCTTGCACACCCGCGAATAGAAGAATTTTAGTTGGCTTTAACTTTGTTAGGGAAGAAGGTCAACTGTGTGTTTTTGCCGTATAGAGTTTGAATAACTCCAGCCATAGTCATGACATAAACTGACACGACACCGGTCATTTGTTTTTTTAGGTTGAGAATTAATCTTGTAGAATTTTGTCCGGTAACTACGGCTGGAGGTTTGTCTTTGATGAAATTTTTGTCCGAGGTCAAATCGATATATACGAATTGATCGAAATTGCTATCCGGGTTAAAATAGGAACTGATAGTTGGAATGAAATTGTTGTTTTCGGGATCGTATAAATCTTTCAAGTTATCTATGTTGTACGTAGTAGGAGTGTTTCCGTTGCAAAATGAAACGTAATCAGCGTAAAGAGATTCTCGATGTTCTGGTTTGTTAAAATCTAATTCGTATTTGTCGCCCGGAGCATTCACGAATGATATTCGTATGTTTTGCAAAGACAAACTATCGATGACTTGAGTGCTTAGCTCTCTAGCGGATTTACAAAATTTAGAATTATGATCGGCTTCGAATTTATTTTTGATGCTAATAATGATACCGTGCGGCACAACGTCGGAAGTTTTGTTTTGCCCCAAAGAAATTTGCACTTCCGATTTTTGCTCGAAAAAGAATTCGATTCGTTCAAAATGCGGAAATCTTTCTTGAAAATAAGTTTGGTTGGGATGTTGTTGAAGTAGAGCTATTTTTCGAGCTGTAACTTCTGTCGATACTCGATACGATTGAAAACATAAAAGAGGGTTTTCCATAATGAGAACGGCGTTGGCATTTCTAGCCACCAGATTTTCGGCTTCGGTTCCGTCGTCTCGGATGGGTCTAATGTGTTCTAAATATTTATTGGGATTAGTTTCTAAATTAATTTCTATTTTGGTTTTGCAGTTTTTTAGAACGTAGTCGTTGACTTGAAATATTTCGCAAAAAAGTTTAAGCGGTACGGTGAATCTCATTCCTTCGTTAGATGTTAAAGGTTCAATGTAAGTGTTACGCATAAGGGTTTGATATCTAGACGGAGCAGTGGCGTCTTTAGCTGCTGTGCCGTAAGGCGCAGCCGCAATTTCGGATTGAGCCACTGTTGGTAAGGTGTAGGCTACTGTTAGATCTTCGGCAGTTACTATATTGCTTAAGTACCCCATTTGTCTGTTTAATTAGAGATCTTTAAATCCTCTTTTGTATGCTTTTTTATTAAGCATGGCTTTTAACGTGCTGGTTTCTCTAGACCAAACGTTATTGTTAGAACAGTTGTCCGGGTCTAAGTCGGTGTTTGTAAATACTTTGATGCTTTGTATCCAATAATGCATGAAATTTTCGCACAAAGTAATTTTATCGACTGCTGCCGCGTCGGACGGGTTGGTTAGTCTGTCGGCTCCGATCGGATATCGAATTTTTTCGTTATCCGTGTATTTTTTATAGAGTTTAGCAGTAAATTCTAAACGAGCATCAGCGGGTATGATGTAATCGTTAAAATCGCAATTGAAAACGAGTTGTTGATTTAAATTGGAGTTATTGATGGGGGCAAAAGTGATTCGACTCACTTGCAGAATTTCTTCTTGAGGAGTAGGAATGAGAAATCCTGTCTGAAGAATGGGATGAAGAGAGTGAATCATGTTTTGTTGTCGAACGCAGTCTTGACACCTGCTGTGAACAGCGTCTACGGCTTGCACGATTTTATAGCATGCGCTGCATACGTAGTTCTTTTCTCCGGTTTGGGAAAAAAGTTTCGATTTTTTGGCGACGTGCTGAAGGTTGTTTTCGTTGGATGGATTGTAAGAAAGATATTCGCTATAGCTATCTCCTTCATTGTCTAATTCCTCTTCTTCTTGAGTTGATGCGGGAGTTTTTTTAATAGCTGTTCGTTTAAGAGGAATTTTTTGTCTTTCTAATTGTTGTTGTTGTTGTTGTTTAGCCTGTTGCTCTTCAATTTTTTCTTGTTGATATTGAAATTGTTCTAAAAGCTCGTTTTTAGTTTGAGTGTGCGCTTGTCTATTTTCGTTGTGCACGTCCAATAGGTTTTCTTTAATGGATTGAAGAGTACTATTGAGCAAATTTTTTTGTATGAGAGTGTTTAGGTTATTTCCAGGTCCAAAAATTAGCGGTTCTTTCTTAGAATTTAAAAAGGCGCATTTCATTTGTTTGAAATCTTCTAGATCGTTAAAAGTAAACGTTCGGACGTTTCCATCGCGGATGTTGTTTCGTCTTTCGGCAAAGTTTAAATTGAGAAAGGTTTGACCCGGCACATTGAAATCTTTAAAATTGAAATACGAAATGATGTTTTTTTCTATCACTTTGTTCATAGTCATCTTCGGCTCCGCTTAATGTGATAAAAATCATTTGATCGTCGGGTGAAGGAAAATTAATGATTGTGTTTAGAAGATTCCCGATTTGGTTAATAGTCATGATGATTTTTTTCGGTTTTTGCTTCCCTTATCTTAAGTATTGAATGTTAAGACCGTTTATTATGGATTGATCAACCAGGATGGTAAAAGGATTGTTCTCTACGGCTAACGCCGTTTGGTCGCGAACTTGTCGGAAATAACTCGGAACGCTCGTTTTGTTCATGACGGGAGAATAAATTTATAGAATGACGTTCTTTAGCGGTAAACTGTCTTCCCAACGTTCGACGATGTTTTTGTTCGGCAACGTTTGAAATACTGTTCTTCCGTCTTCTCTTTCGGTAAAAAAAGACAAGTGCTTTAAGGGATCGTTTTTTAACAAGCACTTAAATACGTTTCTCCACGTGCTGTATTGAGTAGACAGTCCGTTGTTCACACCGTCTATAAGTTCACACCGTCTATAAACATGTTCGTAATAAATTCTTGTTCTTGTTGGTTTGATTGAATTCGCACGATATCTCTTCCGTACAAATTGATTTCTATTTTGGGTTGTGTTTTGTCAAACATGTTAGTAATGTCACTCAACAAAGAGGCATTTTGAATGACGTTAAAAAGTCTGTTGGGAATACTAGTAGGAGCGTTCGGATCTTCAGGTACATTTTTGTTGGTGGAGTTGTTGAAAAATAGAATATCTGCTAATGCCGATATTTCGCTTTCACTCACTTCTTGTTGAAAAGAAGGCAAGCACCAAAAATTTCCCGCTGACGGATTTCCGTTATCAACCTGTATGCAATTAGCGTATGACGAAAACCAATTCACAAAAAAATCTAGATTGCTTGTGTTGGTGTTGTATTTTTTAAGAAGGTCGTTTCGGTTTTGCAATTCCAAAACGTTGTTAAAAAAATTGTGCATTTGTAATTGTCTTTCGGGCCAAAGACAAGTGCTAGCGTTAAACCAAGGTAAAGGCAAGTCTTCGACCGGCATCGAGGGCGTTTCGATTCTTATGTCAGTATCTAACAGGTTGTCGTCTATGACCATGACGTAAGTATGGAATAGAAATTCTTCCGGCATGATGTTGTTTAGATAGACTAACCATTCGTTTAAAGTGTTGGTGGGTACAAATGAAGATTTGTCGAAAAAAATATGATATTGCATTAACTTTTCCATGTAAGTTTTGGTAAATTCGCTGTCGATTTTCATGAAATAGGGAACAGTGGGATCTGATAAGCATTCCCAAACGCTTTTGATGTAAACGTTTTGATGGAGCAAGGATGTTGTTTCGTTTGCATTGTTTGTGACTGTAATGTTTGGAGTGTTGTTTAAAACGTTTTGCAGAGCAATAGCTAACGAATGCGGAATAAAATGCATGTTTCTAGGAGCGCTGTCGGCTTTGTTGGTTAGAAAGACGCACATTTTAGCTTCAAATGGTGTTGAGCTAGTTGGAAGGATTGTAATGTGAATGGGTCTTTTGATTCGATCAGCGAGGCGCACGCTTGGTGCTAGGGGTGGATTTAAAATGTCCATGTTAGCGTTTGCGGGAAACAATGCTGATCTCTTAGGCTGTTGAGCGAAAATCAAAAACGGAAATTTGTCGTAGTTGTCATAACATCTGTAAACGTTGGGTGTCACGCTTGTGTCTAGGTTAGCATAATTGGATACTGTCTAAGCGATGAGGTTATCGTAATACGAATTTACGGAACCACTCCAGGCGTTACCGAAATTGATGCTGGTTTGCCATTTATAAAGGATCAAAGAGGAGAGATCTTGTAAATGATCTCGAAAGTAAGTTTGACGTTGAATTTCGGTTAGATTGTCTGGATGAAAAAGATTATCCAAGTAGGTGTCGTTAGAGTTTGCCATTTTATCGAAAAAAGCAAAATTTGAAAAAGACTTTTCCGTAAAAGATTCTCCTTTGGGATATCCGTTCGAAAGAGTATTGGGTATTTGCACGGTGGGAAAATTTTTTCGGTAAGCGTTGGCGATATTTCTATTTTGGTATTGAGTTATGGCTTGATGAAAGTACCAAGCGAAGTTTTGATAGATGTTTTCTTGTTCTACATTGAGCATGATTTGAAGTCGATCTGTTATTTTGTTGTTTGCGTCTTTTCTCAAACTGATCTGAAACATTTTATTTCTGTTCGGGCCAGCTCCAGAGTAATACACAAAGTCTGCGTTTTCGTCTTGTTGATTGATGACTTTAGAAGGAAGATAAATATTTCCGTCGAGTTGTTTAGATACGATAGAATTGACAGGTGCTAAAAGATTGGAAAATTTCAAATTTTCGTTGGTTGACGGGTTGAACACAGTCAGCTTTTTAATGAGCATGGTTTCGTCGACGTTAAAATCAATACTAGGAAAAAGTGGGTAGATAGTTGATATTGGAAAATTGTTGATCATGTCACTTGACGTTACTATGCTTCCGGGAGTGATTACATCAAACACTTTGACTTGAGTATAGTTAGGATTAGATCCGTGATGTTTGTAAATGGAGCACACTTTAGAGGTGTTTAAAAGAAATGGGAAAGGTTGTGTGGTGTTGAGAACAACATCGTTTTTAACGCTAGCTATGTAATCGTTCATCAAGGAAATGTTATTTTGAAGACCTTCAGTGAAAATAGTCATGTTCGTAGGAATGTCCATAGAAACTAAATGCACAACGCTGTTGTTGGGAAATGTGACAGGACCGTGTTCGTCGTCTACGAAGGGCAATTGAAAGTCGTACAAAACATTAAAGTTTTTAGAGTCATTGGCTTTTACCACATCTTCTATTTGGCTGAAGAAGAAATCTTGGCAGGAATAGACTTCGGGATCGGAGAGTTGCTCGAAAAAAATGTTTTCTGCCATCCCGGAGGTTTAATTCGGTTATAAAACTTCTCTTTGTAGTGTTCAAAGTTAGAGTAAAATGTTTTGGTGTCTCTTTTATCTACGGGCAAAATGTCTTCTCTTTTTACAATCAGACTTTGTTGATCTTCTAACGCTTCCACTCTGTATTCGTAGACGGGTCCGTAATCGTTGGTTACGACGTTTTTATGTTTAATAACTTCTCTGATGATGTACAATTTGGAAGGCCAAAATGGTCTTAATCGAGTGCTGCTTTTAGCAAAAATATCTTTAATGTCCTTTTTAAAAGATCGAACATAGCATTTTACACCGACTCGAAGTGGTTTTAAAATGGACAGTTTTTTGTTTTTGCTCTCTTTTTCTATTCGATAGTAGTTGTTAAAAATAAAGTTGTTTTTTCGTCTAGCGCTTTGCGCGTATCCGTTCACGAGGAGAAGAGCTTTGCTTTCGGGCGAATTCTTTTGTTCCAAATCGTTGGCGCTTATGCCTGATCGTGTTTTTTCGGTGTTGTTTAACTTTTCCTCTACAGCTGGCAAGTAATCTTTCCAATTTTTTCTTTTCAGTTTTACTTTGAGCTTTTTGAATATGTTTTTTACTCTAGCTATAGCTGATTCGGCTAAATAAGCTTTTCCGTAGTTCAACGATGAATAGTGCTCTATTTTTTTGGTTTTACACCATTGGTTAAATACGTGGTTAAAAAATCTAAGTCATACTCCTCGCTATATATTTGCACATTCTGCGAAGTAATTTCTTTTACTATTCCCATCATACCGTTTACCAGTTTCAATTTAACATCTATATTTTTGGTCAACATAACTAGAGCGCCTACTTTTAAACTTACTCTCTCGGGAACTTGAAAATCATTATTGTTTATAACGTAGTCTTTATCTATCGCAGTCGTGCTGCTAAGAAATGTTTTTTTTACACTTTTGATTTCTTTTAAACGTAGATCATATTTATCAACGTCCGAGTTTTTATAAAACACCCGCAAATGCGTTGGGCATTTACCATCATCATATTTTAACAGTCTACTAAAAAGCGCTTTTTTTGATTCTTCCTTTAATTTCTCATACCTAATTTCATTCAATATAGTAAAAAAAGCAGCATCATTCTCTTGTCTAAAACTCTTTCTTAAATTCACCCATTTAAAATTTCCGCTACGCCAAGCCTTACTTAGAAAACAAAAATTCCTTTCTACCGGAGGTAACTGATAAAAATCTCCGCTTAACAACAATTGAACTCCACCAAAAAAACGATTATTGTTTTTCATGCGTTGAGCGACTAAATTTAATAAATCAAATTGAAAAGCGTTCAACATAGACACTTCGTCTATTATTAACAACTTAACTTTCTTCCAATAATCTCTACTTACTGAGTTCATATTTCGAACGACGTACGTTACGCATCGCTCGATATCATAATCAAACCTATCAATGTTAACTACTCCTATACCAGAAAAAGAATGCACTGTCATACCTGTTTCAAACTGCACCGCAGCTACACCCGTAGACGTTGTAACAAATACACCTTCTCCGTAAGTATTTAATAAAGACTTGATTATAAAACTTTTTCCAGTACCAGCATCTCCAGTCAATAAACAATTATAATTTTGCCATATTAAATAAACTAATTTATTTTGTTCCTCCGACAAAGCCATTTCATAACGTTATGTATTTTCCATAAACAATTATAATTTCAGCATATTAAATAAACTAATTTATTTTCTTCCTCCGAATAAACCATTTCTTTACGTTGCGTATTTTCCATCGCTTAACTTCATTCTTTCACTAACTTCATTCATGACACTTTTTACCGAAGTCGCTTACTTGATGAACTCTACACTTTTTCGAAGCCTTTTTAAACGTTTTTAAAATCCTTGTAATGTTTTTTTTTCCAAAAATAGCTTATTAAATAAAACCACTTTCCCATTCATCATATTACTTTCACCTATATCATGTAACTTATCCATTCCAATATCGAACCATCGTACCACTTTTTTTTAGAAAAATGAATGAAACTTCACCTTATAAGGTAAAACAAACAAAACTCATCTGTCATAACCTGCGCGAATATAAATAAATATTTCAATAACTTAGATTCATTTCGCGCTTACGCTTCTCTTATCACCATCAAACATGGATACTGTTACAAGCATTTACAAATCTGCCAACAATGAAAAATTCAAATTGTTATCAGCTTGTATTTTATTTAAAATACATTTCGTGTCTAAGGACATTCATGGCCATTATATTCAAGCGGAAATTTTGCCCTTAGCCTACTACGACATGCTCGACAAAACATGGTACCTTTATAAGGAAGAAGTTATTCCAGATTGCATATCATGTTTAATTCCCTATAATCGAGTGGAAAAATCTAGCGGCAATCACAACAAAACCGTTTTTTATAAATTCGATTTCGATTGTCATCCCACTAAACATATGGCAGAATGTCAAATAAAACGCAAAAGAGAAAAAGGAGAAGAAGTTTACAACAGCTTTTATACGAAAGAGGAATTTTTCTATTGTCCAACCTTCGATGTAAAAAAACCCCAGGAAATTCTGAAAATATGTCTTCCTCAAATAGCGAAAAAACAAAATTTAATTTGGAAAAAAAGATTTAATGAAGGAAAAGATCCACAGAATTTCACTACTTCGCATATGCTCAAACAAGCGATATATAGTCAAACGAGTAAACCTTATTTTAATACTGACAGCGAAAGAATTATGACGGTTTACGGAAATCCAGATAAAATAACGGAGAGAATTTCCTCGCAAGCGACAAATTTAAAAAATCAATCGCTTATAGAATTTGCCTCATCTAGTCAAGGCGCCAGCGTTAAAAAAACTACCAAAAAGAAAAAGGCTAAACGAATCGAGAGCGACAGCGAAGAAATCATTCAAACCTAATAAAAAAAACATTGCGCTTATTTTCATGTTCGTGTCTAATATGGAAAATAAAAAAAAATAATCAACGCTTGATTAAAAAGATTTTATTTCATTACGCTTATGTACATTAATTCGCTTGTTTAAAAAAATAAATATGCAATCTACATCTGTTTGTTTTTCATTCGTCATTAAGTTCCAAAAAAAAACTATCCATTTTTTTATATTTATTTTCTATATATATGTCTAAAACAAGCTTTATTCTATTTCTCAGCTACTTTCTTAAAAAACACTGTTTAATAGCAAACAACTAAAACATGCCTACTAAAAAACGCAAAACAATCAAATCAAAACATAAAAGACTCAGAAAATCTACTGCTAAAAGATCAACAAATAAAAAAGATAAACGTCGATTATTGAAAGGAAAAGGATTGGTTCAGTACGTTACACCGCAAAACGTAGCTCTAGCTGGCGAATTAGGTTTATCATTATTAGACTTTTTGAAAAGAAAAAAAAAAAGCGAACCCGATTTCCAGCACATCCGTTTCTCCTATCATCAAAGCTGTAGCAGAAAACGAAATGCTTTTTAATAAACGAGAACTAACTGAAGCTGAAAAACGTTATTTAATAGAATGAATTTTAAAAATTTTATTTTATACCTACGGAATATATTGGAAAATATTCAGTTTATAAAAAAAAAGAAAGTTATTTAGCACGCGCCTATTTAATTGAGAGTTTTTTTAGTCGCAGTTTTTTTGCTTTTCATGTTTGCTCTAAAACAAACATACTCATCTTATCCCTCGTTTTTGACGCATGTTTATTCTAAAGTGGTGAGACTTTTTTTCTTTCCTTTATCCACTAAACTTAAGTATAAAAACGCAAATTCCTTATTTAATTGGCAAAGATTTCGCTACGTTTTTTAAAACTTCAAAAATGGCATTATCTGGTGAAGAAGAAAAAACGATTTTTGATCCAGCTATAGCTAAATTAGCTACTTCTATAGATATCGAGTCCTTCGATTATCTATATTCAGATCTGACAAGTTTCATACAAGACTATGCAGTAATTTTAGAACAAGAAAATTATTACGAACAACTTCGAAACAATATCTCTTATTGGAATGTTATTTACCAAAACATCGCGTATATCAGTTTTACGCATAAATGGCACAGAATTTTAACAAGAAAACAATACCGCGTATTATATCAAAACCCAATACGCAATATAACGGTATTCAAACACACCGCTAGAGAAATAAAAACTAGGTTACGAACGATGAATCACGTTTTTAAACCGCTAACTATTAGCTTAAGCAAAGCGAAATTTAACACCGAAGGTATCGCAGTTAATTTATACGTATACTTTCATCTTATTACTTCATTAATTACCATTCCTTTTTTTTTCAGATCATTTTATTTACGAAAAACATGTTTTATATCATTTTACGCTCTATTCATTATGTACTGAAGATGAAATCAGCTATAATTTGTTTTTCAAAAATAAAGATTGTTATTTCGAAGAGCACACGGTATTTTATAGATTAACGCCGCTGGAAATAAATTTTCATGTCATTTTTTACGAATACCCTCTAATAAAAACGTTGATTGTATTAAGAAAAAATTTTATGATGGATTTTATGTATAAGCGAACTGAAAACGGTTTCGATCTAACTCGTAGAGACCAAATATACCAAAGCTATATTTTGTAAAATTTATTTTATTTAAAATATACATTTTATTAATAAATGGCTACTTTGTGTTTTTTTAAACATTCTCTTTCGAAAGGAAAAAACACTTCTTTCCCATCTAGCGTCGTGCCGGCCTTAACCAAACTCAGTTCTCCTCGACCCTGACAGAAAACACACTCCACCTGGTATTTCGTCGTACGACCGTTTTTTTTTTTTTAACAAACTCCATAACACCATCTCCCTTGCAGTAACTACAAACCATCACTGCCACGTCGCTTTCGTTTAAATCTTCGGCTGCTATATGAATACATTTTCTTTTCATCGATAACCTAGTTCGACTTCGAGTTTTTATTTCTTTCTCATCTCCTTTAGCTGCTTTATCGGTTTCTTCTTTAACGACCATTTTTTGAAACTGCTACTAAGTTATATAAACGCCATGTGAAAATTAACAGCATTTATATATATATGTCATTTGATATATCTAAAACGAAAACAAATGGAAATTCGATCCTTTCCGTCGTACGATCTACGCGTCATGCTTACAAAACACCATGCACTAATGTGCGCTTTTTTTATTTTTTTTTTCCCTGAACGAAAGTTACTCGCGCTTTTCAAACACTAAGCTACCTATAACTATTTAAACTATTTCACCTCTATCAGGTATACTTCGCTTTTTACTTATTTAGTCACACTAAATTTCGACGTTTTTCATTTATTTTCATACCCTTGTTAGGAACCATATCGATTTGCTTCCATTTTGGGACAGCGAGACCGATCGAGACTGACACTAATATCGATTTAATTTTTCGTTTTTACCTCGTTAACAAGTATACACCACGCGCCAAAAATCGCATTCCAATGCACTAACATGAGCATTTTCTTAGGTCATACATTTTTTAGGTTTTGGGTATATCGCACATATCATCACGCGTCGGCACGAAACCAGTTTTTGTGTTAAAACTATACCCCTAACCCTAACCCTAACGACGATTTAAGATAGCGCACTTAACCTTTCTGTATTACTATACCGCTGCTGTTCCTCTGTTGGAGGACTTCAAAAGGTGGCTGTGCCTGGTTAAAATGCAGCAAAAAACTAATGCTGCTCTGCATGTAAGCAACGTTACTTCATTATGGAACTTGTTAGACCCTACTTTAAAAAAGTTATTCTTCCTTCTAAAGTAATTCCTTTATGCACACTATGCGATGAAAATCTCTTGATGGATTACTACGCTGCTCCTTTAATTCGAACTATAAAGGAGCAGCAAAAGTTGCCTACGAGGGATCAAAGACCGCACACTCAGCCACTGACTATTGTCAGCAAGCTAGGATCGCTCAGAATGTTTCTGGAATTTTTAATTACCCGAAGAATTTATGCAGGGGTGAAAAACTCTGACATTGACGTGATTAAAGGAAAAATAAGTGAAGTAACCTCCATGCTAAATCCGTTAGTAAAACAACGAGAGATGGACATGAAATATTTGAAAAGGTCAAACGTCCTTACATTGACGTGATTGAAGGAAAAATAAGTGAAGTAACCTCCATGCTAATTCCGTTGGTAAAACAACGAGAGATGGACATGAAATATTTGAAAAGGTCAAACGTCCTTACACAAGCGGTAAGGGAAAAATATTTCAACAGCAAGCACATCAAAGATGATTGCAAGAAACTGCTCCATCTGGATTATTTGCCATTAAAACTTGAAGTGGTGGATGCAAGAGACTATCTGTTGGTAATGATATGCATGTTTAATGCTACAAGAGCCTCCAATCTTATCAACATGATGTGCAGTGACGTTGAGTCCATGGTACAGGATGAAACATACCCTGACGCATGGTGCTTCAAGTCAGATCGATACAAAACATCTCTTCTCTACGGAACAAAAGTGATCATTGTTGATGAACCTTTAATGCACGAGTTGGTAAAAATTCGTGATGGACTTTTGTGCCAGTTATCTGTCCTTTCTCTGATTCTACCAAGCAACCACTCTTCGGAACAGTAAGGAAAGTCTAAGATTTCATATTCCGCATTTTCGAACGGAATGTCGAAATTTTTCTCGAAGGCAGAAGTGTATACTGCGGCAAGCGACTTTAAACGGATCTGTCCCACACGAATCAGAGTCTCAATTGCAATAGAGATTTGTTATAATTAGTTCTTAGTAGATTAAGTATTTAATTATAATGTTTGTTATAGTGAGGTGAAATAATTAATTATATATTAGTTCTTAGCAGATTAAGTATTTAATTAATTATATATTAGTTCTTAGCAGATAAATATTTAATTAATTATAATATTTGTTATAGTAAGGCGAAATAATTAATTATATATATTTGTTTTTAGCAGTTGGAATAATTAGTTATATATTTATTTTACTTAGTAAGTAAAATAATTTAGTTAAGTATTTAATTTATATATTTGTTTTTAGCAGTTAGATTATATATTTGTTATATTAGTTAGTTACTTACTAGATAATAGAGTAATTTAGAGTGGAGACATAATTAATTATAAAATTACATTTTATGTTATTACTAAATATTTTTTTTTATTGCTTCTTTTTGCGGTTTCTAAGCAGTGAAAAAAAATACATAGAGTAGTAAACTATGATAATTAAATTATATTATTTAAATTAAATTTAAATAATATGATTTAATTACTATAGTTTACTACGCTATGTAAGTTTTTTGGGTTTTAGTGGGTCAGTCCAAGTAAGATGAAAATTCATTTATATCATTTATAAATGTTGTAAATGAACGTATAAATTTATCGAATTTTTGATCACTATCTATATTATATCGCGCATTTTCGCATTGAAAGATTAAATAATCATACATTCTATCTTTTGGTTCACATTTTAAAACAGCATTATCTCCATAATAATTTTCACATGCTTCACATTTTGCCCAAATAATATGAGGTTTGATTGCTATAAAATGAATTCCATTATATAACACTCTGGCTTCATTATATTTAGTTTCAACATCCATTTTTCTTTAACGCTAAGTATAGTTAAACACTTAATTTATATTATAATTACCTAAATCAAATTTAAAAACATGTATTTATAAAAAAATAGCAAATTTATTTTCAAATTATACGTAGTGGTTAGCAGAAAAAATATCTACTATTCCACTACTCGTGTAATATTATATTATACTGATTTTTTATTTATATATATTTAAATATAAACTTATTAAAATTATAAATTCTAATACTTTTATATAGCTTTTAAATTTACTATATGCAGATAAATCAATATTACTTTCTTTTTTTAATAGTTTTAATAAAATATTAATTAATTATATATTAGTTATTAGCAGTTATAATTAATTATATATAGTTATTAGCAAAATAATTAATTATATATTAGTTATTAGCGGCTATAATTAATTATATATTAGTTATTAGCGGCTATAATTAATTATATATTAGTTATTAGCAGCTATAATTAATTATATATTAATTATTAACAGAATAATTTTATATATTAGTTATTAGCAAAATAAAATAATTGATTATAGTTTGCTATTTAGCTAGCAGAATTTATTAATTTTACTTTAATTGAAGAGAAAATAAAGCAAAAAAGAAGAGAGAGAAAAAAAAATTATATAGAGTAATAAATTATAATTATTAACTTAAATTATTTAAATTTTATTAAATATAATTTAAATTAATTATTATAATTTATTACTCTATATAATTTTTTTATAATAATGATTTATTCTTTAATTTTCTATAAGATAATAATTATATAAAATAGTTTTTAAAGTTTCTTTAGCGTCATTTATTATAGACAAATAAAAAGGAATAATTATTTTAGAATAGAAATTAAACGCTTCAATGTTATTTTTAATCATATTATAAACATGATTACATACTACTATATCTGGTTCATTTGGCATTACTACTTGAGGTATTCTTGGTCCGCATTGATAAGCTCCATCGCAGTTATTTTTCTCTTGTAACATATCGATATATTTTATCAGTAATTTTTTATCAGGTATATTTTCTATCATTTCTTCATGTTTTTGAATAAGAATATTTAAAACACAAGATATATCATCTGCAGCATCTTTATCTTCTTTTTTTAGTACTTCCAAGTATTCTAATAAGTAGTCTTTCTTTCCAGAGACAAGAACAGTTAGTAAATTGTTTTTGTCTAAAAACATTATAGCTGATTCGTGTATATTCATTTTCAACTTATAAATGAGAATAGCAAGTATTATTAAAAACACTTAATTTTATATTATAATTATTGTAAGTAAAACATAAAAAAGATGATATATAAATAAATACTAAATTTACTTCAATTTAATTATTTTTTTTTATTGTTTTTTAATAATGTTAGCTTAAAATGAATATTTATTAAAAAAATAATAAAATTCTGGTAATAAATTTTTAGCGTGAAATTCTTTGCTAATTTTAGTATATTCATTGTATATATATTATAACAATTATCACTAAGATGTGTAATTAAAATACATTTAATTTATGTTTATAATATTTATTATAAAATACATTCTTTATAGCTAAGTAATTAAACACTTAACTCAAATTATAATTATTATTTAAATAAAATTAAAAAAATTTATTTATAAAAAAAAATAATAAATTTACTTCTAATTAATAATTTTTATTAAATAATATATAAAATAGATTATACTTTGTTATTATAAATGAAAAATAGAACTTCTAATAATTTTTTTTTATAATTAATTAAATATTTTATAGTAATATTAACAATAATTAATATATATGTAATAAGTTAAAGTTAAATAAACGCTTTTATTATT
This sequence comes from Hydra viridissima, assembly GCF_058129835.1. NCBI lineage: Eukaryota > Metazoa > Cnidaria > Hydrozoa > Anthoathecata > Hydridae > Hydra > Hydra viridissima. The sequence goes on from NW_028324320.1 coordinate 770,803, forward strand.
TATTTAAGCAATATATAAAATATCTATATTATTTGTCTTTATTATATTTAATTCTATTTCTTATTTATAAAATATTTTTTATATTGATTATGTAGTAATTTAATAAAATAAATTATTATATAGTATTTTTATTCTGATTTTAATAAAGTAAATAAATAGAATATATTTTTGATATTTAAAATTAAATATAAAAAATATTAATTATTTTAAATATTATTAATAAATAATAATGTATAAATCTTTAAAAAATATTTATGAAATATGTGATAAATGTAAAATTTTAAAATCTCTTAGTTGTTATTGCGACTATCATAATAATAAAATAAAAAAAATTATTAATAATGAAATAAAATATAAAAAATGTAAATATTGTGATATTGATTATGATAATGTTAAACATTTATTATCTTGCAGCAAAAATATTATAAATATTAATAATGATTTTTATGACAAAATAGAAAAAAAATTATATTATGATACAAATAAAAAAGAATATATATTATGTTTTGAAGAAAATCATATATAAATTTTTGTTTATAAAATAATAAATTATATATTTATTATTATTATTTAATTATAAGATAATATAAAAAATATAAATAATATTTTTAATTTTAAAATAAATTTCTTATAAACAAAAAAATATATATATATTAATAATTTTAATATTTTAAGTGAATTAATTATTTAAAATATTAAAATTATTAATATATATATATTTTTTTTTGTTATTTTTTTTTTGTTATTTTTTTTTGTTATTTTTTTTTTTGTTATTTATTTTTTGTTATTTATTTTTGTTATTTATTTTTAATAATTTATGCCTTAACTCTTTAATTATATATTTTAAATTAGAGATAATATTACTATTTTTAAGTTTTTCTAATTTGCCAGATATATCATTCAAATCGCATTTATAATTATTTCCTTTTATATAATTTAAAAGATTTTCTATATTATTATTCAGATACATTATAAAGTTTTCATAATTATTTAAATATTTATTATTTTCAGTTTCGCCCAATTCTATATTAAAATTATAAAAATATTGTCCAGTTGAATTATTTTCACATTCATCATCAGGAATATAAAATTTTAATCTTATACAAGAAATTTCTTTTTTTTCACCTTTTCCATTATTACGTCTTAATGGAAAAATAGAATGTATACAATTTAAATTGCAATTAGGATAATTATCATCTGATAAATAAAATAATAATATTTTAGTTAGAATTATGTTAATTAATTCTTTAAAATTTGAATGCTTGTGTATTTTTTTATCTAAATCATTATTATCTTTACTATCTACATTAATAATTATTGAATTTTCTTCTATCATTTTTTCAGTTTCAGTTTTCATAATCTCTTCACTAACAATTTCTTTTATTTTGTTGAAAAATTTTTGTTGATTTTCATTTAAAAGATTTTCTTTACTTTGCATTTTCTGATTTCTTAATAAGAAATTAAAACAATTAAGTTTAATATTCTTATTGTTAAGAGCTTTATTTTTTAAATAAATAAAACCCTAAATTCAAATAAATAAACATGTTTTATATCTTATAATTAAGCAAAAAAATACAATATTTTTATAGAAATTAATTATTAGTTAACTGTTATTAATTTTATTTTAATTTAATTTTTTCTGCGATTAAATAAAAATATATATAATTTATTTGATTATTTATATAAATTAATAAAAAATGAATATTAATTTTAAATATAATTTATATGATTGCAATAACTTAAGTTATATAGATAATAATAATAAAAATTATCTTTATTTATTATTTATACATCCTAAAAAAGAAGATACTAATAATATTGAAAATTATTATAATAATATAAAATGCAATAATATCGAAGAATTTAATAAATGTTTAAATTATTATATGTTAAATAAAATAGATATTAATTTATTAAGAAAAAAAATAATAACTGATATTAATAATAATTATAATTTATTTATTATAAAAATTAAACTAGGAGATAATTATATTTCAGATAGTACAAACAATAACAATTATTATAAAATAATAATTAATGATGATATATTAGATGAAAATTCTAATGTAAAACAAATTTTTTATAATTTAAATAGAAATACCTTTTTAGCAGGTATAAATATAAAAATTAATATTGTTGATTATTTTGTGAAAAATGAAGGCGATGATGAAAATGATTATTATTTCTGCGATAATTTCTGCAAAGTAAATAAAAATTATGATTTTATAGAAATAGGTAATTATTCTATAAATAATAAAGCAAATAATATTTTACATTTTAATAATAAATTCAATAATGAAGATTTTACATTATTTAGTATTATTGTAAATATTATGTGTTTAAGTAATTATAGTAAATTTTATGAAAAAACAGAATTAGTTAATTTTGTGAAAAATATAATATGTGATAGTCTAAATTAATATTTATTTAAGTAAAATTATAATATATATATTTTTTTACTATCTATTAAATTTGATTATATTAAATTTAATTATAAATATGAATAATAATACTAATTATATTCATGAATTTGGTGGAAGATTAAATATTGATAATTGTTCTTCATATTGTAATGAATTAAAAGATTATAAATCTTTCGTATATAAATTAGGATTTATTAGTAAAGAAAATTTTAATATTAATATAAATCTTGACTATATAGATTTCGGTGATAAAGACGATCTTGTTATATTATTTAATATTATAGAAAATATATTTAATAATTATTATATATATATTTATAAAGAATGGATTTTTGATTTAAATGATATTAATACACAAAAAAATAATATTAAAGATGATAATTTTACTTTAGAAATTTTAATTAATGATTTCCAATCTGGTAAATCAAATGAATTTAAAAGTATAATATATATATTAATAGAAATAATAAAATTTAATAAATTAAGATTAAAAACATCTCCAATAATACTAATAACTGCTTTTAATAAAGAAGATTATCATAAATCGTCTTTTAATAATATATATGAAAAATGTTTAAAAGATAACAAATATATTGATTTACATAATATTATAAAATTAAATTTAACACCACTAGTATTGTTTGAAGAAGAGCGTAATAATATTAAATTTTATAATAATATTATTAAAGGTATTAAAAAAAAAAGACCTAATGATATGAGTTTATTTAATATTATAAGTACTTTAATTTTAACAAAAATAAATATTAATAAAAATACTTATAATCGTGAAAGACTAATGATAAAAGACATAATTATAGAATATTTAAGAAAATTATCATAAAAAATATATAAACAACTAAAATAAATAAATATTTTTTTCTGCTAAAATTAATTTAGCGAAAAATATTTAATTGTATTTTTTTTTGTTAGATTATAAATAAAAAATAATAATTGAATTTATTATATTTTTTTTTTATTATATCTTATCTATTTTGATTTAATTACTTCTATATAAAATAATCACGTAATAATAATAATTATATATATATAAAAAAAAATTAAAAAATGCTAAAAAATAAAAAAAATAAATACACTTATAATTGTTATAAAATTAATGATATAATAGAATCTAATTCATTATATGATTTTGATTTGATATGTAATAAAAAGAAAAATAAACAGAAAAAAGTAAATAATATTAATTTTTATTTTAATAATAAATTTGCTAAGAAAAAAAAATTATATAATAAATATAATAACTTGCAGATAATAGAAACAAACAAATTAAATTTATTATTATATATTATTATAACACAGCAAATATTATATTAATTTAGGTTAATAAATATTTTTTTTCTTATTTTATTGTTTATAAAACTATTATAAAAAAATAAATATTTAATATTTATTTTTTTTTTTATATATTTTTTTTTTACACTATAGTTACTTTACTTTTAATAGTAGTCTTGGTAGAATTTTTTTTCATTCCTAGTAAAATTATTTTTTCTTTATTTAAATATTTTTCTTTATTTAGATATTTTTCTTTATAATTATAATACCATTTTATAATATATCTAATTATAAATGCAGCTGTTATTGTTAATATAATAGTACTTATTAATAATATTAATATAATTACTGAAAAAATTCCCCAATTATTAGGATCTAATTTTTTTACTTCTTCTTTAATGTATTTATTTATTATATATTCAAAAGCAGCATTACTTTTACCATTACCTATTAATGTTATATTATTTATATCTAGATACTCAAAAAGAACATTAACATCGTAATAAGGCATTTTAATATATTTTCTATTAATAAATATAAATAGAAAAATCAAACAGAAGTATATATTATTATATAGTATTTAAACACATGATGATATACTACCACTTTCATACCCGGAATCATTATTTTTATTGTTTTTATATATACAATTATATAATATTATATTTATTCTAATTAAGATTACTAACATTAAAACAAATATAAGTATACCTATACCTGCAAATAATATAATTACTCCTGCGTACAAATTTGAAGGAGCGTAATAATAAGGATATTGAAAATGTTGTCCTGGATAAACAGTATCATATAGTTTAATACAAAATGCTGCCACTAATAATCCTATAAGAGATATTATTAAAAGTATAAAAACTATTTTGCTTTTTAATATATATACGATATATGATATAAATCTTATTAATGAGTTTCTTTTCTGTTTGTATTCTACTATTACAATATAAGCAATTGAGAAAACTAAATTAATTACAAAAGCAGAAACTAGAGAAATTATTATTAATAATATTAATAAATCTTTATCTATTTCTACTGCGGTTTTACCAACAGCTTTTGGTGCTAATGTAGTTGTTAAATTCATTGCTGATTTAATTTAAAATATTAAAATATTGAGGTATTTTTTGATATTATTATTTATTTAAATATTTAGTAGTAAAATCAAAACAGAATATATATATAAATATAAACTTTAGCAGAAAAAAAATATATATATGTTTTTTTTGTTAATTTAATTTATTATTTATTATAAATGGAAGTAATAACATATAATAAAATTCTGTATTTTTATTAATATAATAATATATAATAAATACTAATATAAAATATATAATTGCGATAATTATAACAATTATTTCATTACTATTATTTAATAATAGTATAAGAGATATTATTAAAAGTATAAAAACTATTTTACTTTTTAATATATATAGAATATATAATATAAATCTCGTTAATAATTTTTTTTCTGTTTCTATCATCTTTATCGCTATATAAACAATTGAGCAAATTAAATTAAATACAAAAGCAGAAATTATAGAAATTATTACTATTAATATTAATAAAAATTTATTCATTTCAAATACAGTTTTACTAATTATTTTTAGTTATATAATCTGATATAAAATATTTAAACATTTAAATATTTCAGTGTTTAAATATTTAAACAATATAATCAAAATAAAATATATATATAAATTCTAGCAGAAAAAAAATATATATATATATTTTTTTTTATATTTAATTTATCTAAATAATATAATATATATTAAAATTTATTATTTTTGTTTTTTACCAAACACTATAACATACAATTAATAATAATATAATTAATATAATTTCAATAATAATAATAATAGCTATTATGCTGTTATCATTAATTATTTCTTGAGCTTTAGTTAAAATTTCTATTGTAAAATTAACATACGAATGATTATATTTATTTTGTATTGTTGTTAGCGGTTTATCTGTATTAAAAATAATCATTTTAAATATATTATATTATTATATTATAATATAATATATTATAATATTATGTTTGTATTTTTATATACTAATTATTTAAAATCAAAAAGATAAATATTTAAAAGTTTTTATTTTTTTTCTATTAAGTAACTCCGCAGTAAAAAACTAATAAATACGATTATTTAGCCAAAAGAAAAGATTTATTAACTCATAAGTACCATACTAAATATATAATTAATTATATATTAACACTAAATATATAATTAATTATATATTTAGTATGGTATTTATATTTTTTTTGTTTGTATGTAAATTTTTTTAACATTTATGTAAATTAAATTACATTTTTGTATTTTTCTGCACAAATGTAATTTAATTTACACAAATGTAATTTTAAGTTGCACAAATGTAATTTAATTTACACAAATGTAATTTTAAGTTGCACAAATGTAATTTAATTTGCACAAATGTAATTTTAAGTTGCACATAATTTACACAAATGTAATTTTAATTTGCACAAATGTAATTTAATTTACACAAATGTAATTTTAAGTTGCACAAATGTAATTTAATTTACACAAATGTAATTTTAAGTTGCACAAATGTAATTTAATTTGCACAAATGTAATTTTAAGTTGCACATAATTTACACAAATGTAATTTTAATTTGCACAAATGTAATTTAATTTACACAAATGTAATTTTAAGTTGCACAAATGTAATTTAATTTACACAAATGTAATTTTAAGTTGCACAAATGTAATTTAATTTGCACAAATGTAATTTTAAGTTGCACATAATTTACACAAATGTAATTTTAATTTGCACAAATGTAATTTAATTTACACAAATGTAATTTTAAGTTGCACAAATGTAATTTAATTTGCACAAATGTAATTTTAAGTTGCACAAATGTAATTTAATTTGCACAAATGTAATTTTAAGTTGCACATAATTTACACAAATGTAATTTTAATTTGCACAAATGTAATTTAATTTACACAAATGTAATTTTAAGTTGCACAAATGTAATTTAATTTGCACAAATGTAATTTTAAGTTGCACAAATGTAATTTAATTTGCACAAATGTAATTTTAAGTTGCACATAATTTACACAAATGTAATTTTAATTTGCACAAATGTAATTTAATTTACACAAATGTAATTTTAAGTTGCACATAATTTACACAAATGTAATTTTAATTTGCACAAATGTAATTTAATTTACACAAATGTAATTTTAAGTTGCACAAATGTAATTTTAAGTTGCACATAATTTACACAAATGTAATTTTAATTTGCACAAATGTAATTTAATTTACACAAATGTAATTTTAAGTTGCACATAATTTGCACAAATGTAATTTAATTTACACAAATGTAATTTTAAGTTGCACATAATTTACACAAATGTAATTTTAATTTGCACAAATGTAATTTAATTTACACAAATGTAATTTTAAGTTGCACAAATGTAATTTAATTTGCACAAATGTAATTTTAAGTTGCACATAATTTACACAAATGTAATTTTAATTTGCACAAATGTAATTTAATTTACACAAATGTAATTTTAAGTTGCACAAATGTAATTTAATTTGCACAAATGTAATTTTAAGTTGCACAAATGTAATTTAATTTGCACAAATGTAATTTTAAGTTGCACATAATTTACACAAATGTAATTTTAATTTGCACAAATGTAATTTAATTTACACAAATGTAATTTTAAGTTGCACAAATGTAATTTAATTTGCACAAATGTAATTTTAAGTTGCACAAATGTAATTTAATTTGCACAAATGTAATTTTAAGTTGCACATAATTTACACAAATGTAATTTTAATTTGCACAAATGTAATTTAATTTACACAAATGTAATTTTAAGTTGCACATAATTTACACAAATGTAATTTTAATTTGCACAAATGTAATTTAATTTACACAAATGTAATTTTAAGTTGCACAAATGTAATTTAATTTACACAAATGTAATTTTAAGTTGCACAAATGTAATTTTAAGTTGCACAAATGTAATTTTAAGTTGCACATAATTTACACAAATGTAATTTTAATTTGCACAAATGTAATTTAATTTACACAAATGTAATTTTAAGTTGCACAAATGTAATTTAATTTACACAAATGTAATTTTAAGTTGCACATAATTTACACAAATGTAATTTTAATTTGCACAAATGTAATTTAATTTACACAAATGTAATTTTAAGTTGCACAAATGTAATTTTAAGTTGCACATAATTTACACAAATGTAATTTTAATTTGCACAAATGTAATTTAATTTACACAAATGTAATTTTAAGTTGCACAAATGTAATTTAATTTGCACAAATGTAATTTAATTTACACAAATGTAATTTTAAGTTGCACAAATGTAATTTAATTTGCACAAATGTAATTTTAAGTTGCACAAATGTAATTTTAAGTTGCACAAATGTAATTTTAAGTTGCACAAATGTAATTTAATTTGCACAAATGTAATTTTAAGTTGCACAAATGTAATTTTAAGTTGCACAAATGTAATTTTAAGTTGCACATAATTTACACAAATGTAATTTTAATTTGCATAAATGTAATTTTAATTAGCACAAATGTAATTTAATTTACACAAATGTAATTTTAAGTTGTACAAATGTAATTTAATTTGCACAAATGTAATTTTAAGTTGCACAAATGTAATTTACAAAAAAAAATATACATACTAAATATATTTATTAATATAACTTAATTAATAATTTAATATCTATATTATGTATTTAATTCAATAAAAAAATATTAATATATTTACTCATTATTTATATTTAACTTATTATTCAATAAAAATATTTAATTATATTAACTATTAGCAGTATAAATATTTAATTTCTTGTTCACTAAACAACAAATTACTATTAATATATTATATATTTATTTTTAGTAAACAAAAATAATCTAATTATATATTTGTTATTTAGCCGGCAAAATAATTAATTTAACTGTAAATAATTTAATTATTTTATATTTGTTATTTTTTTTACTGCCGAATAATTTTAGCAAATAAGATAATTTAATTTATATATCTGTTCTTAGCAGATAAAATATTTAATTATATGTTTATTATTTAACCGCTAAAATAATTTATATATATATATATTTGTTATTAGCCGCTAAAATAATTTAATTATATATTTGTTTAATTATATGTTTATTATTTAACCGCTAAAATAATTTATATATATATATATTTGTTATTAGCCGCTAAAATAATTTAATTATATATTTGTTTAATTATATGTTTATTATTTAACCGCTAAAATAATTTATATATATATATTTGTTATTAGCCGCTAAAATAATTTAATTATATATTTGTTTAATTGCTAAATAATTAATTATATATATTTATTATAACTGCTAAATAATTAATTATATATATTTGTATTAGCAGATAAAGTATTTAATTATACATTTGTTATAACTGCTAAATAATTAATTATATATTTGTTATAGCTGCTAAATATTTAATTATATATTTGTTATAACTGCTAAATATTTAATTATATATATTTATTATAATTGTTAAGTAATTAATTATATATATCTGTATTAGTAGATAAAGTATTTAATTATACATTTGTTATAACTGCTAAATATTTAATTATATATATTTGTTATAACGGCTAAATATTTAATTATATATTTAATTATATATATTTGTTATAACTGCTAAATATTTAATTATATATTTAATTATATATATTTGTTATAAATGCTAAATATTTAATTATATATTTAATTATATATATTTGTTATAACTGCTAAATATTTAATTATATATTTATATTAACTGCTAAATATTTAATTATATATTTGTTATAGCCGCTAAGTAATTAATTATATATTTATTATAGCCGCTAAATATTTAATTATATATTTATATTAACTGCTAAATATTTAATTATATATTTGTTATAGCCGCTAAGTAATTAATTATATATTTATTATATCCGCTAAATATTTAATTATATATATTTATTATAACTGTTTAAGTAATTAATTATATATATCTGTATTAGCAGATAAAGTATTTAATTATATATTTGTTATAACTGCTAAATATTTAATTATATATTAGTTATAACTGCTAAATATTTAATTATATATATTTATTATAACTGTTTAAGTAATTAATTATATATATCTGTATTAGCAGATAAAGTATTTAATTATATATTTGTTATAACTGCTAAATATTTAATTATATATTAGTTATAACTGCTAAATATTTAATTATATATATTTATTATAACTGTTAAGTATTTAATTATATATATCTGTATTAGCAGATAAAGTATTTAATTATATATTTGTTATAACTGCTAAATATTTAATTATATATATTTATTATAACTGTTAAGTATTTAATTATATATATCTGTATTAGCAGATAAAGTATTTAATTATATATTTGTTATAACTGCTAAATATTTAATTATATATATTTATTATAACTGTTAAGTAATTAATTATATATTTGTTATAGCCGCTAAGTAATTAATTATATATATCTGTATTAGCAGATAAAGTATTTAATTATATATATCTGTATTAGCAGATAAAGTATTTAATTATATATTTTTTTTTAGCGGCAAATAATTAATTATATATTTAATTATATATTTGTTTTTAGCGGCAAATAATTAATTATATATTTAAATATTAGCAAATAAAGTATTTAATTATATATTTGTTAGCCGCTAAATAATTAATTATATATTTGTATTAGGCAAAAGTATTTAATTATATATACTTGTTATAACTGCTAAATATTTAATTATATATATCTGTTATAGCAGCTAAATATTTAATTATATATTTGTTATAACTGCTAAATAATTAATTATATATTTGTATTAGCAGATAAAGTATTTAATTATATATTTGTTATAACTGCTAAATATATAATTATATATATTTGTTAGCCGCTAAATAATTAATTATATATTTGTTATAACTGCTAAATATTTAATTATATATATTTGTTATAACTGCTAAATATTTAATTATATATATTTGTATTAGCAGATAAAGTATTTAATTATATATTTGTTAGCCGCTAAATAATTAATTATATATTTGTATTAGGCAAAAGTATTTAATTATATATACTTGTTATAACTGCTAAATATTTAATTATATATATCTGTTATAGCAGCTAAATATTTAATTATATATTTGTTATAACTGCTAAATATTTAATTATATATTTATATTAGTAGATAAAGTATTTAATTATATATACTTGTTATAACTGCTAAATATTTAATTATATATATCTGTTATAGCCGCTAAATATTTAATTATATATTTGTTATAACTGCTAAATATTTAATTATATATTTGTTATAGCCAGTAAATAATTAATTATATATATTTGTTTTTGACGGTAAAAAATTAATTATATATTTGTTATAGCTGCTAAATATTTAATTATATATACTTGTTATAACTGCTAAATATTTAATTATATATTTGTATTAGGCAGATAAGTATTTAATTATATATTTGTTAGCCGCTAAATATTTAATTATATATTTGTATTAGGCAGATAAAGTATTTAATTATATATATATATTTGTTAGCTGCTAAATAATTAATTATATATTTATTATAGCTGCTAAATAATTAATTATATATTTAATTATATATATTTGTATTAGCGAATAAAGTATTTAATTTTATATATATTTGTTAGCTGCTAAATAATTAATTATATATTTGTTATAGATGCTAAATAATTAATTATATATTTAATTATATATATTTGTATTTAGCAGAGATAAAGTATTTAATTATATATTTATATTAGTAGATAAAGTATTTAATTATATATATTTGTTATAACTGCTAAATAACTAATTATATATATTTGTATTAGCAGATAAAGTATTTAATTATATAATTAATTATATATTTGTTATAGATGCTAAATAATTAATTATATATTTAATTATATATATTTGTATTTAGCAGAGATAAAGTATTTAATTATATATTTATATTAGCAGATAAAGTATTTAATTATATATATTTGTTATAACTGCTAAATAACTAATTATATATATTTGTATTAGCAGATAAAGTATTTAATTATATAATTAATTATATATTTGTTATAGATGCTAAATAATTAATTATATATTTAATTATATATATTTGTATTTAGCAGAGATAAAGTATTTAATTATATATTTATATTAGTAGATAAAGTATTTAATTATATATATTTGTTATAACTGCTAAATAACTAATTATATATATTTGTATTAGCAGATAAAGTATTTAATTATATAATTAATTATATATTTGTTATAGATGCTAAATAATTAATTATATATTTAATTATATATATTTGTATTTAGCAGAGATAAAGTATTTAATTATATATTTATATTAGCAGATAAAGTATTTAATTATATATATTTGTTATAACTGCTAAATAACTAATTATATATATTTGTATTAGCAGATAAAGTATTTAATTATATAATTAATTATATATTTGTTAGCCGTTAAAATAATTAATTATATATTTGTTATTAGCGGCTAAATATTTAATTATATATTTTTTTTTTTAGCGGTAAACAATTAATTATATATTTAATTATATATTGGTTATAACTGCTAAATAATTAATTATATATTTGTTATTAGCGGCTAAATATTTAATTATATATTTAATTATATATATCTGTATTAGCAGATAAAGTATTTAATTATATATTTGTTATAGCTACTAAATATTTAATTATATATATTTGTTTTTAGCGGCAAAAATTAATTATATATATCTGTATTAGCAGATAAAGTATTTAATTATATATATATTTATATTAGCAGATAAAGTATTTAATTATATATTTGTTATAGCTGCTAAATATTTAATTATATATTTGTTATAGCCACTAAATAATTAATTATATATTTGTATTAGTAGATAAAGTATTTAATTATATATACTTGTTATAACTGCTAAATAATTAATTAATATATTTAATTATATATTTGTATTATAGCTGCTAAATATTTAATTATATATATTTGTATTAGTGGAGATAAAGTATTTAATTATAGCCGCTAAATAATTAATTATATATATTTGTATTAGTAAATAAGTATTTAATTATAGCGGCAAACAATTAATTATATATATTTGTATTAGTGGAGATAAAGTATTTAATTATAGCGGCTAAATATTTAAATGTATATTTGTTAGCGGCTAAATATTTAATTTATATATTTGTTAGTTATAACTGCTAAATATTTAGCAGATAAAAAAATAATTTAATTATAGCGGCTAAATATTTAAATATATATTTGTTATAACGGCTAAATATTTAAATATAGCGGCTAAATATTTAAATATATATTTGTTATAGCAGATAAAGTATTTAATTATATATTTGTTATAGCGGCTAAATATTTAAATATAGCGGCTAAATATTTAAATATAGCGGCTAAATATTTAAATATATATTTGTTATAGCAGATAAAGTATTTAATTATATATTTGTTATAGCGGCTAAATATTTAAATATAGCGGCTAAATATTTAAATATAGCGGCTAAATATTTAAATATATATTTGTTATAGCAGATAAAGTATTTAAATATATATTTGTTATAGCTGCTAAATATTTAAATATATATTTGTTATAGCAGATAAAGTATTTAAATATATATTTGTTATAGCGGCTAAATATTTAAATATAGCGGCTAAATATTTAAATATATATTTGTTATAGCAGATAAAGTATTTAATTATATATTTGTTATAGCGGCTAAAGTATTTAAAATATAATATTTGTTATAGCTGCTAAATATTTAATTATATATTTGTTATAGCTGCTTATTTAATTTATATATTTAAATATATATTTACTCTTAGCGGTGAAACAATTAATTATATATTTGTTTATAGCGGCTAGATATTTAATTTATATATTAGTTAGTTATAACTGCTAAATATTTAGCAGATAAAAAAATAATTTAATTATAGCGGCTAAATATTTGATTTATTATATTAGTTCTTAGCGGCGAAATTATTAATTGTATATTAGTTTTTAGCGGTGAAATTATTAATTATATATTAGTTCTCAATAGATAAGTATTTAATTATATATTTGCTATATTTGTATTTAGCGGAGATAAAGTATTTAATTATATATTTGATCTTAGCAGAGAAAATAATTTAATTTATATATTATTTGCTTATAATAGCAGAATAATTAATTTATATATTTGTTATAGCTGTTGTAGCTACTAAATAATTATAATTAATTATATATTTGTATTAGCAGATAAGATAATTTAATTTATATATTTGCTTATATATTTGTTTTTAGCGGCTAAAATATTTAATTTATATATTTGTTATAGCTGTTGTAGCTACTAAATAATTATAATTAATTATATATTTGTATTAGCAGATAAGATAATTTAATTTATATATTTGCTTATATATTTGTTTTTAGCGGCTAAAATATTTAATTTATATATTATTTGTTCTTAGCGGCGGAATAATTAATTTATATATTATTTGTTTTTAGCAGATAAGATGATTTAATTTATATAATATTTGTTTTTAACGGCCAAAATAATTTAATTTATATATTATTTGTTCTTAGCAGCTAAAATAATTTAATTTATATAATATTTGTTTATAGTAGGGCGAAATAATTTAATTTATATATTTGCTTATATATTAGTTATTTAGCGGCTAAAATAATTTAATTTATATATTTGTTCTTAGCAGCTAAAATAATTAATTATATAATGTTTGTTTATAGTAGGGCGAAATAATTTAATTATAATAGTGGTGATTTAAATTTTTATTGTAATTGTAGAATAAAGTAGTTATATATTAGTTATACGGCGGGGCTATAAAGTTTAATTAATTTTGCAGAAAAAAAAATAATTATATATAATATTGAATAATATATTTAAATTATATTAACTAATTGTTGTAATAGATTTTTACATTTGTAATATTTTAATATATTTTCTTTAGTTTCATAATCTGTGTGAAATCCAAGCTTTTTAAGATACATACAATCGCAATTAGTACTAAAGGTAAATGATGTAGGTATATTATATTTCTTTTCTAATAAATTAATTATAGACCATTTTTCGATTAATTTTTCAATTAAAACTCCTAAGTTATTTTTAAAAGGACTATAATTATCAGTAACTAATACTTCTGCAATTTTATCTTCACCTAAAGTTATATATTCTAATTTATTAAGATTTATATTATTTATAGTCGAATAAGAAGATACATATTTATATAATTTAATAGTTAAACCTAAGTCAACTAATTCATTATTTATTTTTTGTATTGCTTCTTGAATAACAGTTTTATTAAAATTATCTATATTTACACATTTTCCAGTATTATAATCTTCAGGTATTACATATAAGAAAAATCCGCTATTATTAAATTGATTTATAATATCTTTTTTAATTTTATTTAGATCATCGTTATTATAATCTGTAAATGATAATTTTATTACTTCTTTTGCATTATTTTCAATTGTTTCTGCATTTTTTTTATTTTTTGTATTAAAATCAGATACAAAAGCAAATTCATTATTATTGTTTTTATCATTTAAACCAATATAGAATTTTAAATTATATTTATTATTGTCGATCACACAAGTATTTGTCATTAAATGATTTTCATTACAGTAACAATAATCATTTATAGTTTCTTTTGGATCTTCTACTAAAATATATTTTATAATTTCCATTTTAATTATTTTTATTTAGTAAAAATAAATTCGAAATAATTATATTTAAGTAGCAAGATGATTATTTTTATATTAACCTTGTATTCAGTGATAATAGCAGTGTTTGAATAATTGGTAAATATTTAATTTATATATCTATAGAAAAAGTAGAAAAAAGATATACAGTAATAACATTACATTAGTGTTATCATTATTAGTATTAAAACTAATAAATCATAAAATGTAATTTTATGTTATTACTGAATATCATAAAACATAACTTAAAATCAAGTGTTATGTTTTTATACAAATATTAGATTATTATATTAAACAATTTACATTAAGTTAAGATGAAGAAAAATAAGGATTATTAAAAGAAAAATTTAAAAGTAAGGATATAGTTCTATATTTGATGGTAAATCTAAATAAAGATTTTCTCCAATTATAATTTCTATCATACTAATGTTAAAAAAGGGGTATATTTTTTGTTTTTATTTCATCTTTTATCTTTTCAATTATTATATTTATTATATTAGATTTCATTTGTTGAAATTCATATGAGTTTTTTAAATAATTGATTTTGTAATTTTCACTCAATATATATTTTATCTTTTCTTCTATATCTGGCAAATGCATATTTAAAGAATTTAATGTTTTATTTATTTTCAATACATCGGTGCCATTTAGATAGTTTTCTATATCTAATCGAATATTGTTTAGAAGAGACATTTTCTAAATTAATTATTGTAATTGAAATATATAAAATCAAATTCAAAAACATCAATAAATAAAATTTGTTTACTATTTTTTTAGATGTCAATAGAAAAAAAGATATACAGTAATAACATTACATTAAGTGTTATCATTACTAGTATTAAAACTAATAAATCATAAAATGTAATTTTATGTTATTACTGAATATCATAAAACATAACTTAAAATCAAGTGTTATGTTTTTATACAAACAAACAAAAAGGTAAAAGATAAAATTATTATTTTTTTGGTAGAAAAGGTTCATTGATAATTGAGTAAATATTATTAATACATTCTGAACAAATTATTTTTTCTGCTGATGTTATTTGATTTTTTATTATTTTTATTATTTTATCAGTTGTATCATTTAAAAAATCTATTGACTTATATATATTTTCATTAATTTCTGGATTATTAGAATAGCAGTTTTTATATATATCTTCTAATGTTTCTATAATTTCCATCTTATTTATCTCAATGAAATATTGACTTAGTTCATTTAAGATATTAATAATACCTGAATCATCTTTTTTTTCTTGAAAATATAAAGATACAGCTGCACTAAGACTAGACATTTTTTTTAATTATTATTAATGCATAAAATCAAATTCGTAAACATTAACATTTTAAAATTAATACAATTTATATAAAATTTATATTTAATTTTATAAATATATATAAGTAAATAAGCAGAAAAAAATAAATAAATAAATAAATTTCTTTTTATATAGAATAAATTTTGTATTTTGTTTCTATTCTATATAAAAAGAAATTTATTTATTTATTTATTTTTTGTTAGAAAGATTTTATTTGAATAGGTTATTAGTGTTCATTTTTTTAAAATATTTAATGTAATAAGGTATTTTATTTTCAGTTAAATATTCATTTATAATTTCTTGTAAATTTTGTAAATAAAGCCCATCCATATATTTTATTTCTATCTGATTATAGATTTTTTTTTCTAACAATCTTTGTTTATAACCATAGCTATTCTTATATTGTTCGCTCTCCATAATTTATTATATAATTATTTATATTAACATAAATAGAATAAGAAAAAGTTGATATATTAAAATATAACAAATTTAAGTAAAATTAAATATTTTTTTATTTAAATTATATCATTCGCAATAAATAAATATATACAATATTAAAAGATAATAATAATAAAATTATTTTTTATTATTAACTGCTTAGTAGTAAATTTAAATTTCTTTATAATTATATATTATGAAATAAATTAAATTAAACAATAATATTCAGCAGTGAAAAATACTTATATTATTTATATATTTTAGATAATAAAATATTTGCTATTTAGCAGTAAATATTTTTTTAATTAAAAATAAATAATTATTTATATTTTTATTTATTTAATTTTTGGTAGATATTTTGATATTAAAAAGATTATAATTTATTTGTTTTTATTCAGCAGTAAAAAAAAATAATTAATAAACTTTAGTTTTATAATAATTTAATTTATTTAGCAGTAAAAAAATATTTTTTAATTTTAAGATAAATTTTATTTTAATATATCAATAAAAACAAATTAATTTAAATTTATTAATATATATATATATAATATATATTAGCTAATAAAATTAAAAAATGATTGATTTATTACCTATATATAGTATTGATATAGGTGAAAAAAATCCGTATTCGCTTGAGAAATTTTATAATAAATACCGTAATATAGAATTACATAGTGTAATTTCTTGTTATATAAACGAGTTTATAAATAATGAAGATATAAAATCTGAATTATATATTGAAGTTATAACCGCGTATAAAAAAAAAAGAAAATTTCGAATTATCAATAAAAAATTTTCTTAACAATTGTAAATATTTTGCAGAATTAAATAATAAATATACTAATACATTTAATGGAATATTTAATGAAATATTTAATAATAATAAAGAAGTAGCTAATTATTTAATAGAGCAATTATTCTATATTTCTAACTATTTTATTGAAATATATTATGCAAATATTATTAATTTCAAAGAAAAATATTGTGAATTAAATGATATCGAACGTTATGTTAATAAAAGATTTAATGATAATAGTTGGAATATTAAAAAATTAATAGAAATAATATATGATGGAATAATGTATATTATAGTAGATTTTTTTATAAAAAAATACTAATTATAAAAAAAAATACTTAATTTATTATTATTTATTATGTTAATATTAATAATAAATATTCTTTATTAGAGTTACTTTAGCAGAAAAAAACTTATATAAATAGTAAATTATAATTATTAATTTAAATTATTTAAATTATTTGTGTAGTATAATTTAATAATTATAATTTACTACTTATATAAGTTTTTTTGTTAAGTTATTTTTCTTAAAATATTTACTATTTTGTTTATTGCCGAAGTGTAAAGTAGTATAACACATTTATAATAAAAATAATTAATATAATTGGTGTTAGTATTTTATTTGCTTTTAAAAAATACTTATTTTACTTAGCAATATTAACAAGCAAATTAATATATTTTTTATACAAATGATAATTATTAATCTTTTTTCTAATAAAATAAACTTATTTGTAAATTAATTAATTTAAATAATATACATTTTATTTTAATTAAAATAGTAATAAGTTTTCTTTGTTTAAAAAAATTCACAATTAATTTATCTGTAATATTAATTTTCTTTAAGAAAAAAATAACTAAATATTATTAAATTTATTTTAAATTAATAACTTATATTAAATTAAAAAAAAAATAAGCAAAAATATATATCCATTAATTATTTTTATATTTAAGTTTAAGTACAAATGATAGAAATAATTTTATTATAAACTGTTAAGATAACAAAACAAAAAAAAATATATTTTTAAATAATTTAGCAAAAATAAAAAATTATAAAATATATATATATAATTTAAATATATCTTTTTTTATTTTAAATTTATTATTAATTGTTATGAATCTAATTATAATAATTGCAATGATGTTTATGTTTATTATACTGATTTTTGCTATAATTACTTAAAATATAAAAATGCGATTAATTATTTAAAATGTATAGAATTATTAATAATTTTATAAAAAATTAAATCTATTAACGAAATTATATATATATTATACATAATAAATAAAAAAAAATAATTATTTTAATTATTTTTTTTTGTTGTAATTTATTTATATTTGCTTATTTTTTAATATTATTTTAAATAAATTAGTTTTTATAATAATTTTAACAATTACTTGCTATTACTAAATTTTATTGTCGTTTAATATATTGTTAATCTCGTTAATGTTTTTTTCAATTTTTATTATAGTATTTTCTATATCTTTTATTACGTCTTTATTTTTTAATTCTGTTTCTTTCCCAGAAATAATTTTATATATTATAACAAATATAGTATTTCTTAAATATAATACATATTTTTTTAATTGTTTATTATTATTAATAATTAATTTTATTTTTTCGTCACTAGTATATTTATTTTTTATTAAAGAAACATTATTATAAATTAATAATAATCTTCTAACTTTTATCATTTTAGAATAAATACATATTAATTTTTCAAGATTATTATAAATTTCATCATTATTAGCATAATATTCGTTATTATATAATATATTTATTTGTATTTCTTTATATTTATTTAAATTTAATATAAAACTATTACAATAAAATATTATTTTTTTTATAGTATTTATTTCGTTACTAAATTTAAATTCTTTAATTTTATCATTATCAATTAATTTTATTTCAATTTTTTTTATTGGAAGATTAGTATCATTTTTATTTTTTAATATATTACTAGAGAAATTAATTATTGTATCTTCTTCTTCATAATAATCAGTATAACGAGTATTATTAAATAATTCGTTTATTAAATAAGTTATAACTAACATTTTAATAAAATATAATATATTAAAATATAAATACAATTATAACCTTTTTATAAATAATAATAAAAATCGAATAAATAAACATCTGTATACATATTTATTTATAATTTTTTGATTCTATAAGCAGTAAAATATAAAATATCTAATAGAAAACAAAAATGCCACGTTGTTTTAAATTATATACATATTACTTAAATAATAATAATTTAAAAAGTAATATTATAGTATTCGAAGAATCTTACTCATGTAATTTGTTTAATTTAAGTTTTAATGATATATCATCTAAAACAAATGAAAATAAGAATAATGATTGTAAATATTATAATATTACAAATTATGATAATAAATCAGATTTAAAAGACTTTATCAATATAATAAATCAAAAAGAATTAAAAATAGATTTATCTTTAGATAATATCGATGATTATATTAATATTAACATAATAAGAAATTATTTTAACTCTATTGCCGCTAAAGTAAAAAATATAAATATTAAATTTGAAGCTATTATAGATTTTGAATATAATATATGTTATTTTAATAATAAACATAGCAAATTTTATAACTCGGTAGAAGTTTTAAAAAATATATCACTACTAATAAACAAGTATTATAAAATAAATTATATTTTATCTATTGACTATAAAGAAAAATCTAGCAAAGAAGAAAAAAATATTTTTAATTATTTATGTATGTATACATGTGAGCTAGAAACAAATAAAAATTTTCTAGTAAATATAAAAAAAAGTATAATAAATGATAATAAAGTAAATTATAAAAAATTTAATAAATTAGATGCAGTAAAATTAATATTACCTGATAATAATATAGACGAAAATAAAATAGAAAAAAATAATATATTAGATTATATAAGTATTACTAATATTCAAACTTATATAGAAAATTTTATTAAATCTGCCGCAATAATTGAAAATGAATTTTTTATTGAGTTTTTCTTAGATACAGTAAAAAATAAATTACATTTAGTTACATACACTAATTAAATTTTTATAATATAATAATATCTTCTATATAATATTCTATATTTGCTAAAATATTAATTATATTACTATCGTTGCTATATTTTTCTTTTAAATTAATTAAATTAGCGGAAATTTTCTTTACACTATCTATAAATTTATTATAATTGTTACTATCTGTTTGGTCAGGTGTATAATAATTGTTTTTTTCATAACTGCTTTTTAAAGTATAATATTCTGCAGCAATATCAGAAATATCTTTAAATTCATTAAGAATAGTTATTATATTTTTCTGTATATTAGTAGGATTATTTTCTTTTTGCGCAGTATATAAATATTTATAAATTTCTGTATCTAAATAAATAGAAGGTATTAGATATTCATCTAATTTTTCTACATCGTTTGTATTTTTAAGATTATAAATATTATTTGCTATAAATTTAATATTATTTGATATATCAGATAATACATCATATTTATATTTATTAGATTCTTCACTATCATCTAAAATTTTATTAGCTAAATTATCAAATTTTTCTACAGTTTCAATATATAAATTAAGTGTATCTTCTATATTCATTTTTAATAGAAATAAAAAATATATATATATTATACTAAATGTTAATTGTTTTTAATAAACAAATAGTGTATATATAATATATATTTTTTTTATATATATATATTTTTTATATTTTTTTTTTAGAAATTAATTTATTTTTTTTTTAATTAATCGATTGTATTTTCTATTATAATATAAAAAATTTTCTAATATTATAGTATTATTATTATATTTTTTGTAAATAAAAGTAATTTTAGAATTATATTTATTATTTAATATTAATCGCATTAAAGAAATTAATATATTATATTTTATATTATTATTAAACTCATTATTTAATTTAATTGTTATTATAAGCTCATTTATAAAGTTTTTTATTTCTATATCAGTATTAAATGTAAATATATAATTATTATCTAAATTAATAGCTTTTAATTTATTATCGATATTTTTTATAGTAAAAGTATATAAATTTTTATAATGATTTATTTCTAATACTATATAAGTGCTAAATATTAATTTATCATCTAGTATTTTAACTGCTTCTTTAATTTTATTTTCTTTTTTAAAGCTGCTGTAATTAAAAATGTTATTGATTATAGTCATTTTTTATTTTGTATATTTATAGACGTGAATAAATAATTCACTCTTTTTATTTATTATTAAGTTAATTTCATATTAGTGTTTATATAGTTTTTTAGTCTATATTTGATTTAAAATTAAATAAATAAATATAAATATTAAATAAAAAATGTTAAAAGCAGTAATAATAGACGAAAATTACGATTTTAATAATTATTCTATAAAAAGTGTTGATGTAATAAATAATGTTTATAAAAATATAGGAATGAATAACTTATATTGTAATAATAAATATAACAAAGAATATGTTTATAGCGAAATAGATAAATATTGTAAAAAAAATAATATAACTAATAAATTAACAAAAAAAAATATATTAGATAGAATATCTGCAATAATATCTAATTATTATGATATATATTTAAATATTAGTAATAATAGTATACAAAATGCAACATGTAACAATAAAAGATATAAATTATGTAAGGATTTGTTTTCTTTATATGATAATAATTTAAAAAAGGTTGTAAGAGATTATCCTTGTATTACTCATAGTAGTAAATGCGTCGATAATATTGAATGTATAAAAAAATTAAAACAAGATAAATATAAAGAAAATAATGATAATGAATCAAATATTAATGAATTATACAAAGAAAAAAATATTGATTATAATTGGCTGCCTGATAATTTAAAAACAGATATAACAAAAAAATATAATAGTAAAGTATATAGCAAAAATAATATAATTAATAATAGTGGTTGCTCAATATGTAAATGTAATTATATTTGAGAATAACTATCTGTTTCATTTGGAATTTTTTTTATTATTTTGTTAATAAATTTATCACATTCTTCTTTGCTATAATTCGATTCAAGCATAATATTTATAAATTCGTTAACAGTTGTAGAAAAACGTTTAAAAATTAAAATTTTTAATAAAGCTGTTAATCTGTTTGTAGTTGTTTCATCTTTATTTTTTATTAGAACTAATATTTTATTAAATTTTTTTTCTAAACCTAAATTTTCTAATAAAGTTTTAGTTTTGCTTATATCTTTATTTAATATTTTACCAATTATAATAGTATTAGTTGTATTTAAAGAAATAACTCTGTTATCTGCAGCAGAAGTTATTAAATTTAATTTTACTTCATTTAGTAAGTAAGAAAATAATTCTTGATAAATATCATTAGTAGTAATAGAATGTGATTTGCTTGATAAAATATTATATAGAATATTTATATTTTTTGTATTATTTTTAACAAATTTTTTTATATGAGTAGCGGCTATATAACCTATATTAATATCTTTTTCATCTGCTATTATTATAGTTCTGTAATCTTCTTCTGTTAATCCAATATTATAAATTAGATTTTTAAATTTTTCACCATAGCAGTCTATTATAGTCGAGTTATTATTAGCATATGATCTAGTTATAATATTTGTTTTACAGTCCATTTTATATCTACCTATAGTTACTAATATTCTATGTAATTTTTTTCGAAGAATTTTATTTTTTATATCATTTACTGATAATTTATTATTACTGTTGTTATTCATATTATTATTTTAATAAATATTTATATATTCAAATTTTAAATTTTTTTTAGTTTTCTGTAGTAAGACAATCAATTATAAATATTCTTTCTTTTTTATTATATTTAGCTTTTTTTAGCAGATTAATAAAATCTAATGTATTAATACTAATATTACGTATTTTAATTATACAAAAAAGCCCTTCAAATCTTGATTTTTTTACAATTTGTTTGTCTAGTAATTTATATTTTTTTATTGTTTCTTCTATTTCCCACTGATTTAAATTAGATGCATTAATAATATTTTCCCATTTACATACTTTTTCATTTAATGAAGGATAAAGTAGTATTCTTAAGTTAGTCCATTCATTATAGTTTAAAGTATAATTAGAAGAGTTATTTTTTTTTCTGCTTTTAATAATTGAATCTATATATTTTTCTTCATTAATCAAATCTGAAATTTTAAATATTTCTTTTAATAACATAGCGTTATCAGGCGTATCTTTATATTTATATAAGTAATCATTAACAAATTTATCAGTAGTAATTATTGAATTATCGTCGCAGCTTCTTATATATTTCATATCTTCATCTGATATATTCAATAGATTACATAATGTAATAATTCTATCATCGTTTAAAGTTTTAATAAAATTTTCTAGATATATAGGCTCTGAAGATACATTATCTATATCAAAATTGCAATCTTTTAATTTATAGTTAAAAATTATTTCATAAGACATAATTTTAATAAAAAAATAATATTCAAAAAAAAAAATAATAATAGATTATATATATATTTATTTTAATTACCACCACATTCTTTAGAGACTTCTATTCCGTCTGTTACATAATATTCTCCATATTTTTCTATTTTGTTTGGCCATTTGCCATCGGAAGAATAAATAACAGGAATATTAGTAAGTACTGAACTATCGCTAGTACCGTGGCATTTTCTACATAACGCGCCATTATTACATTGAGCTGAGTTTTCTACAGCATATAGATAATCAGTTGTATATGTATTCGGGCATAGTATTTTTTTTCCATCTGCATTTAATAGCGGCGTAATATTGCCGCATTTTTTCTTTATAGCAATAGTCTTATTAAGAATATAAAGATAATAAGCTACAAATAAAACTATTATCCCCACCAAAAGTAATATAATACTCATAGTATTTTTGATTAAGAATAAAAAAATATTATTTAATATATATCTGTTTTTAATTGAAAATTAAAAAAAAAAGAATTTACTATAATATATTATACATATAATATTGTAATTATACTATTTTTTTAAATTGTTTTTTATTCTTATATTATATTATAAATAATATATGTTTAGTTTATTTTATCTTTAATTTAAAGCAATTTCATTATTAATAATAATTCATTTTTTAGCAGATTAAATAATATTAATTAAAAGATATATTCTAGTTATAAATTATTTAATAAAGTATTAAATACTTTATATATAATTTTTACAACTTATAGTATAATGCGAATATTTTGCAGATAAATAATTAAAAAATAACAAAATATTTTTTTTATTTCTGTTAATTTTAGATTTAAATATTATTATTTAATAAGTAAATAAAATAGCTGCTTAAATTAAATTATAATTAAAATATAAAAAGATTCAATAATTTTAATTTTATTAGTTTTAATTTAATATTTTATAAATAAATAATACATTAATATTATTTTTTTTTAATTTAATATCTTTTTGCTAAATTTAATTAAAATACAAACTAAGAAATTATTATAAATAAGAGATATTTATTTTAAATAGCTTAGATAATATATATTCTGTTTATATTAAAATAACTAATTCTAAAAAATAAATTTAAGCAGTTAATATTAATATTAACTGTTTGTATTATATTTTTTTCTTTTTGATTTGTATTATTATTATAAAAAAATTATAATCATTATATTTTAATTAAACAATGTTTAAGTTTGACAATGATCTTTTCAATAGTATTAACGAAGGTAAATATAATGATAGTGAAAAACTTGAAGAATTATTTTTAAATATTTCAAAGAATTCAAATCGTTATACTTGTCATAATTATAGAGATGTAGAAATTAAATTCTCTTATAACATTTCAGCCGCAAAAAAAATTAAAATAAATATAACAGATTATAATAATAATATTACAAATTGTGAGTTAGATAATTCTAAAAATATAAACACTATTTTTACTTGTTTTAGTTATTTAGAATCAAATCATGTTAAAAAAATTGATATAAATATATCACATAATGAAGAATATTATAATGATGATTATAATAAATTAATTTATAATTATCTTGAAGAATCAATATTTGTATATACTTCAATGTTAGATATTAGAAATAAAACATTATTAAATAATAATTATACAGAAAATATAATTGAAATAGATGATAATAGTTATAATTATAAAGATTTAATGAATATAAATATAAATACAATATTAATTATTAAACATTTTGCTATACTTCATGTAATATTTATGATTTTTATTGGAGAAGAAAAAGAATTAAACAAAGAAAACTTTAAATTACTACAAATTTTTATAGATAAATATAAAAATAAAATTAAAGAAATTTATTCTAACGAAAAACTATAAATAATAAATTAAATATATTATTTATTTTAAATTTAAAAATAATATTATTTTTTTTTATTTACGTTTGTAGATTATTATAAAGATTAAATTAAATTAAGTAGCTAAAGATATATAATTGTTTATTAAATAAAAACGATTAAAATATATATATTTATTTATTATTAAATTAAAAACAATCGTACTATATATGTTAAATAATTAAAGTAGTTAAAATATATATATTATATAATTTTGAATAAAAAATTTTATTATTGTTTATTTAAAAAACATGGATAAAAATAATGGCGACGATTTATCTACTTTTATACCTAAAGGTTATGTAATAGGTTATAAATTCGACTTAATGAGCGACGAAGAAATTAAAAAAAAAGCAGTAGTTAAAATTACTTCTAGCGCTAATACAACTCAAGAAAAAACTCCTCATCCACATGGACCAAGAAGTCAACTATTAGGAACAGATTCAAGTAAATATAAATGTCTTACATGTAATCAATCTAAAGAGCATTGTAGAGTTGGTCATGATGGTTATATAGAAACATTTGCGCATTTTAGCCCGCACAAAAATATAATGTCAACAACAAAAAAAGTTATATCAATACTTTGCACAAATAATAACTGTAATAAAATTATTTTTTCACCGGAAAAATTAGATTATGAGAAAAAAAATATATATTTAAAGAAAAAAGAATATAATAAAGAATAAAAATTATAAAATGTGACATTATTTTATTTACTGAAATAAATATTATTAATAAGATTAATAAATTGGAGTATATTATTTTATATATATAATAATTACTAAAATCAAATAACAAAAAGATAAAATAAATTATATTTTATTTATTGTATTTTTTTTTTATTTTTTTATAATAATATATACAATATAAATTTAATAATATAGAAATAAATATTCCAATAAAACTTATTTCATATATATAATATAATCTGCTAAATTTAAAACTATTTATAACATCTTCATAATTTTTTATTAATTTTTTAAATGTAATATCAGTTATATTTTTTAATAATTCTTTATTGTTCATTTTTTGTCTAGTGAAATATAACTTATTAATAATTTTAACGCAAAAAATCAAATAAATAAAATTATTATTTTATAGAAATTTTAAGCAGATTAAATTTATATTTTATAGCTTTTAACTATATTTAATACATTATTATATAAATTAAGTTTATTTTTTAAAATATTTTGTTTTTCTTTATATCTCTTTTTAGATGCTTCATTATCACATGATAAATAAAAACTATTAGTATTAGAAGCAGCTGTTATTTTTCGTATTTTTTGCTCTAATCTACTATATAATGTATTTACAAAAAGATTATAAAAATTAATAATAGATTTATTGTCTTCATTTTCATTAGATTTTAATACTACTGATATTAATATAATAAATTTAAATTCATTAGTTTTTTTATTTTTTTTCGCTATAGTTATATTAAATGATTTAAAATTAGTATTAGCTGTAGGAAATACTTTTTTAACTATTGCAAATATTATATCATTATCTTCTTGATAGCGCGATACAGTGTTTAAATTAATTATAATATAAGATATTAAATTTGTTAAATGATGATCAGATATACCTTTAATTTCATTGCTGCTATTAATAGCATTATTTCTAATAAGAATTTTTATATTTTTGTAATTAATATTAGTGCTCATTTATTTATATTTAATTATAATATAATTTCTATTAAGAAAAAAAAATATATATTATATTAAAGTTTTTATTACTTGTATTTTGGTGGTGATTTTTTATTTAGCTGATAAAAAAGATATTTATTTATTTTATTTTAGTTATATATATATTAAAGAACTATTCTTATAAAAAAAAAATGGATAATAATTATAAAATAAAAATTATAATAATATCTTTTACAAATAAATGCGATCATTTATCTACAGAAAGTAATGATAAATCTTCTATGATTATTAATTATAATACTGAATTTGTATTTGATTTAGATTTATATTGTAATAAATTAAAAGAATTTGAAAATAATTTAATAGAAATTTCTACTATAAAAGAATTTTATAATAATAATTGTAATAATAATAATACTGAAAATATTATACAATTCAATAAATTCATAAATAAAAAAAATATAATAAAATATATTGAACAAAGATTTAATCTTAAAATTAATACTACTCATATAACTGATTATAAATTAATAATAGATTGTTGTAAAGGAATAATATATTGTTTAAATAATAATAATAATATATTTATTAAATGTAATTCTTGTAATCAATTAAATGGTAAAATAATAAATAATATTAATAAAAAAGACTGTAAAGATTATATATATGAAATATCATTGTTTAAAGAGAAATCTATAATACAAGAAATTAAAAATAAACCAATATTTAATATTATAACACATAGCGAAAAATTTAATTTTAATAAAATAAAAAAAAATAATAAATTAAAGAAATTTAAAAACAATAAAAATAATTTAGATAAACATTACACTACTAATATTACTATTAAACAATTACTTAAAAATATAATTGAAGTTAATAACTCTTTACAAAATATTATTTATAATAATAATAATAATGAAGATAATATATTTATTTTAAATAACGATGATTATATTAAAAACTATTTAAAATTACTTATTAAAATTTATAAAAAAAATAAAATAAAAAATATTGAATATAATAAATGTGTTTTAATTATAGATTTTGAAAAAGATATTTGTAGTATTATTATTTATTAATATTATCTATTATTTAATTTAATTTAATTTTTTATAATCTGCAGAAAAACTTTAGAAAATAACTTAAAAATTTGTAAATATATTTACTTATTTGAATTTAATATTTATAATATTAAATTGTATGCAAATTGAAAAAAAAAAATGGATCTTGATGATATATATACTCTTAAAGTAAAAACAGTTGATAACAAAGAAAAAATAATATATAAATCTACAATAAAATCGGATTCTATAAGTCAGAGATTACGACAAAATTCATATATAGAACGTTATTCTAAAACTGATTATTGTACTGTCTCTGATACGATTATACAAAATATTTTTGGATTTATAGCTTACGAAATTAATGAATTTGTTAATTATTATAATCCTCTTAATAAAAATAAACTATTAATTATTATAGCTTATAATAATCAAGAAAATAAACTATCAATTCTTGTTAGACATATTTATGTTGATTATTTAGAAACTAATATAAAAACATCAGAAAATATAATAGTATCGTGTACCGATAATATTCTTAAAGATAAAAATATAATCGATATTTACTGGTATTTAATAAGAATAAATAAAAATTTCTGTTATACAATTGTACAACATATAAGTAATGTTTTTAATAGAAAAATGAAAAAAACTAATTATGGTTTTACTATAACAGATATGCGTAAAGAAATTACTACTAGGAGTGATAATAATAGAGAATGTGAAGAATCTAAAAAAATGATTAAACCTTTTGAAACTAATGCTTATCGTGATAAACTTGCTATTGTAATAAAAACTTATAAAAAAGTAAGAAACTAATAAAAAGTAAAAAACAATAAAAAAATAAAAAACAATAAAAAAGTAAAAAAAAATAAAAAGTAAAAAAAAAATAAATAAAATTTTATTTATTTTTTTTTTATTTTAACTGCTATTAAAAAAAAATATTATTTAAAATAATAGTTTTATTGTTAAAAAAAACTATTTTGTATTATAATAAATAAATTTAATTTATAATATTTTCTGCTATAAATAAAAAATTGCTAATTTTTAAACTAGAATATATAAAAATTATATATTAATATTCGATATTTTCTTCTTGATAAAACGATATTATATTAGTTGTTATTTTATCTATACTATCAAGAAGATATATTATTTTTTTATTAGTATTATTTATATTAGCAAATTTAAAATTATATATAGAATCTAGTTTAACAATCATTTTAATATTTAATTGTTCTACTTTAATATTATTTTTTTCTTTGTTTAAAGTTATTAAAGTTTTTATTAATAGCTCATATAATAGTATTTTATTTAATAATTTAACTAGAATTAATTTTTTATTTTTTTCTAATGTATTATTTAAATCACATATAAAATTAAATATATCTGATAATTCAGGTGTAAATATTTTTATTAAATAATTAATATATATAAGAAATTCATTAGCAGTTTCATAATTATTTATATTTTTAATATTTGCATGTAATAAATCTATATATTCTTTTGATATTATATGATTATTAATTATAATTGCTCTAAATAATATTATATTTAGCAGAATATATGTATATTTATATAATACTTTAGATAATAGACGTAAATTTTCATTATCGAGATTTTCATTAAGATATATAAATATAGTTAATGAGTTAAGAAAATATTTATATTTATTTGTTTTTTTGTATTTTATTAAATTTTCTTTTAATTCATATAAAATATATGATAAACTAAAATTAGATAAGTCAAAATTATCTTTTTCTTCTACAAAAGTAAATTCTATTTTGTAGTATGGATTATTTATATTATATTCTAAATATTTTTCTATTGATTTTATTATATTATTTATTGTGTTAATTATTTTAATTTGCTCTTTTTCACTAAAATCAGGCAAACTATCCATTTTTTAATTACTTAATATTTCAAAATGAATTAATAGAAAAAAAATATTTTTTTTCTGTATATAAAATTATACAAATATAATTTATTAACAAAAAAAAATAAATATGAATAACATTAATACAATAATAATCTACATTGAAAAATCTATTGAACTTTTAGAAAAACTTTATATTGTTTTAAGCAAAATTACTACGCGCATTCAAAGTAAATTAAATAGTAAAAAGAATAAACTAAAAGCTACTTTGTCTACACGTTTAAAGAAATTTCGTAAAACTTTATAATTATAATATTATTATTCGAGTACTGACTTAGCTGCAACTAAGTTAATGCTTAAAATATTATTAACAAACAATGAGTAAAATGTATTTTTGATAAATTTGAATAATTTTTAAATATATAAACAATTATAGATATTTAAATAATATTATAATTGAAAAAAAAAATAAATAAAAGATTGAAAGTATAAAACTAAATACTTCCATTAATTTTACTTATATTATAAATAATAATAGTGAAATTAATGGGCGTAAGAAATTAATCACATCACAATTAAAAAAACAAAAAAAAATAATAATATATAAACTAGTGAGAGAAAAATGTGATTACATTTCTTATTTGTGTGTTAAGTTTAATTTATAACTTCACAGAATCTATCTCTCTTCTCTCCTATTTATATTTATATATTATTATTTTTTTTTTTCTAAAAATAAATTAGCAGAAAAAAAATAAATATTATTTATTATAAAGTAATAAATAATAATTTAGAAATATTAATATTCTATACAGTGAATAAATAAATAATTATTATATATAATATATAAAAAAAAATAAATATAATAAATATTAAATAGTTATTATATTTATATTTTTTTTATTAATTAATATTATATTATAAGATAAATAATTTAATGTTTATTAATTTTAAAAGTTATAAGATATATAATAGAACTTATTTTTTTTATATCTTCTTAATAATTATTATAATTGTTTTGATTATTTAATATTCTGTGTACTCTTTCATATTCTGCTTTAAGTCTATCACTTTCTTCTTTTTCTTGTTGCTGTTTTCTCCATTGCGCACGCATTCTTTCTTCTTTTTCTTCTTCTTCTTTCATAGCTGCTTTTATAGCTGCTTCACGCATATCATTATAATTTCGGTTGTTAGACATTTTAAATTTTTTAATATAAATATATATATATATATTAGTATTTTAAATATAATAATATCAAAATCAAATTTATAATCAACAACACTTTATAAATATTTGACTTTTATTTGATAATTAAAATATATATATATAAAATGAATTTTGAAGTACTACAAAAAAAGTGCAATAAGTGCTTAGAATATATAATATTAAATAGAAAAGATAATCAAGAAATGTGTTGGTGTTATAGTGAATATTTAAAAACAGTAATTAACAATGAATCTTATACATTTTTTAAGGATGCTATTAAATGTATAAAATGTAATGAAGAATATTATTATACTAAAGAAGGAGAATTAGAATGTTATTGTGCTTTACTTAATAATGCTTAAAAAATCGGCTAAATATAAATTCTATATACATTAAGATACTGAAACTAACTAAAATAAGTAAAAACCAGCTAAAAATCGGCTAAATATAAATTCTATATACATTAAGATACTGAAACTAACTAAAATAAGTAAAAACCAGCTAAAAATCGGCTAAATATAAATTCTATATACATTAAGATACTGTAACTAACTAAAATAAGTAAAAACCAGCTAAAAATTGGCTAAATATAAATTCTATATACATATAATATAAAAAGATCAAATCAACAAGAATTTTAAATCACATTTTAATATTATCAAAAATGTTATCATTTCTTTTACATTCTTCATCAACTTCGTCAATAACTTTAGAAATCAAATTAGAAGAAAAAGATGAATTTAAATTTTCTGATTTAAATACAAAATGATTTAAATTATTATTTAATTTTGAGCTTTTTTTTTCTTTATCAACAATAAAAGAAGCTTTTTTCTTATTAGCTATATATTTTGAAATATGTTCTTGTAGTCTTAATTGTATTGTCTCAAGATTGCCAGGATTTATAGTGCTAATATCTGGTATTCTTGCTCCATTTTCATAATACAAATTACAGATTATTCCTTTAAAAATAACGCGTTTAATAACATTATCACTTATAGGTATTACTTTTTGTTTCCAGCCATTACTAATTATTATGGTATTACGATCAACATAAGTAAAACTATTTTCATTTGGTAAAAGAAATAAATTTTTTTCTGTAAAGCCAGGCTTATTTAGTACACCGCAGTTAAGTATAGTAAAGCTAGAAAAATCATTTTCACTAACAAGATTTTTTTTCTCATTTTTTTCTACTATATTGTTGTGTCTTTTAATAGCCGCATTATGATTAAAATCAGATACAAGTCTTTTAAATTTATCAGGCAAAATATATTCATCGCTTAAATCTGGGAGATCTTTGTTTTCATCATCAGAAGAATCATATTCTTCTTTTAGCAAATCTATTATTAAACCATTTTTGTTTTTATTTCTACTATTACTTATTCTACTATTTCTGCTACTAGTTTCACTAGTTTTATTACTACTTCTATTAGTCCCGCTAGTTTGACT
This sequence comes from Hydra viridissima, assembly GCF_058129835.1. Taxonomy (NCBI): domain Eukaryota; kingdom Metazoa; phylum Cnidaria; class Hydrozoa; order Anthoathecata; family Hydridae; genus Hydra; species Hydra viridissima. The sequence continues at coordinate 804,435 of NW_028324320.1, forward strand.
AGGTGGTTTTAACATTTAGAAATAGATTTTAAATACAAAGTGAAAATTATGTGCAAGATAATAATAGAGTGTAAAAATAACAGTGCTGAATTAAAACTAATGTGCAGTTACTACTATTAGCTTATGTTAAAAAAACATATCTATAATTACTAGCAAAATAGTAAAATCAAATTGATAAACATCTCTATAGAAAAAAAATAAATATTATAATAAAATTTTTATATAAATTATTCCAAGAAACCCATTAAAGTATTAATACTACTAAATATATCAGATTTAAACAAATTAATTGATTTTATTTGTTTAGTTGAAAGTATATTTATAATATCTTCATATTTTTTTATATCATCTCTAGTTTTAATTATATTATTAAAAACATTAGTTAAATTATTTAATTTGTCTACGAAAAATGCTACACCTGCTAAAAATAAGTGTCTATTTTTTTCATCATCTAAATCAGATGATATATATTTAATATGATTAGTTTTTACTAGTTTTTCACAAAATTCACTAATATTAATATTATTATTAGACTGAAGATATTGATAGACAACATTATTAGTATTTATTTTATCTTCAATATATGGAAATGAATATAAACTTAGAAAATTTAAAAGTTTTGCTTTATAATCATTAACATTATTTTTACATTGATTAGATAAAATATTAATATTAATTTGGTTTTCAACGTAATCAGTCATTATTTGATATTTTTTAAAATATAATTAATAATAGTATATTTTAAATATAATAATATAATTTCAAATTTATCTGCTTGTTATTTTATTTGAATTATATATTTAATAAAATTAAAAAAAGAATGAGTAAGTTTGAAAATAATGATTATTATGCTTTAGTAAGAAAAGGTACAGAATGTATATCTAATTGTAATAATTTATTAATAGCAAGTAGGTATCGTAATGAAAAAATTAAAGATTTAAAAGAAACTAATGGTTTAGATGTTTGCGGACCACAAAAATACTATCATGTATATAAATGCAGTACTCCAACTTTATGGATAGAAATAAATAATTTTGTATGTGACTTACAAAATAAAATTAAAGATCCAGATAATAATGAATTATGTTTAAAAACATATATAGATACTAATTATCTATTTTATTATATATTATGTGTTATAGACAAAAATATAAAAACCAAAATTGAATCAAATTATAAATCACATAAAAAAATAAATATATTAGATGTTGACAAAGATAATAATTATTTAAATAAAGATTTTATTAATGTATATATAAATTATGATAATATGTTTGATGCATTAAAAAATACACATATTAATTATATAAGTTATATGGTAAATATGCTTAAAAATTTAAAAAAACATAATATCGAAAAAGATAATTATTCAAATCCAATTAAAATTAAAATTATATTGATAAATTTAGCTATATATATATATCAAGAATTAAGTATAGATATAAATTCATTAGTAGAACAATTAAGTGAAGATATAGCTTTTAAAAATTATTTGTTAGACGCTGGTAAACTAGAAAATAATAACTTAACTATTTGCTCAAAAATTAATGACTTAAATATTCAACTAAGTAATAATAAAAAAAGTTTAATGGATAAAATAAAAACACTTATAAACACAATTGAAAAATTTGTAAAAATTATAAATAGCGAAAGTTATGAAGATAATGAATTTATAACTGATATTATAGTATGTATTAATAATGCAGTAAAAAGTTTAAAAATAGATTAATTTAAACAACAAAAAAAAATATATAATATTATTATTTTTAATTAATCACTGTTTAGTAAAAAAAAATTAAAAAATGTATTAATTTAAACATATATATAATAATTACATTAAAAAAATTTAAAAATATATTTTAATTTAAATAAATAAAAAAAAATATAATGTAAAATATTTATATATTTTTTTCTAGTCATGATAAATTCTTTTTTGAGTGCAATTAATAGGATCCGCCATATCTAATTTTATTTTTGTTAATGTCTGATTATCTAACCATTCTTTCTGTTGACTCCAAGTAAAATTCGGAGATCCATAATGTAAAGTCATATCTTGCAATTTACAAGAACCATGTATTTTCCATAAATCATTATAGCAGTTTAATCCACGCTTGTTAGGCTCTTCGCCGCAGTAACCAGTAATATTCAATTTAGGTCTAATAAATTCGGGTATTAAATTAACATCAGTAATAATATTATTGTGATAAATATAATAAACTATAATAAAAATAACAATAGCTAATACTGTTAATACTAATATTGTATATAATATATCCATTGTTTTATTTTGTTATATAGAAAAAAAAATAATAATAGCTTAGTATTAGTTTTAAATTTATTATATATATAATTTATTGTGTTTTACTTTTACTATAAGAAAAAGAAACATAATTATTTTTAATTTTTTTCTGTTTCTTCTTCTGTTTCTTCTTGAGAATTAGGAGCAACTGATGGAGGAGGAGATAGCATTAATAATAAATTATTATCTTCAACTAAATTTTCAGCATCTAAATCAATATCAGATACAGTAATATTAATATCTTCTTCATTTGTATATGACATAATTTAATTATTTATTTTTTTTTATATAATATTTATATAATCAAATTTATACTGTTAAAATTAATAATTATATAAATTTGAATTTTATTTTTATAATTAAAAATAATTACATATATATTAAACAAATAATTATGTAATTATAATAACACATTACGGGATAAAACTAATGCTTCCATCAATTTATATTTAATTATAATAAATTGGTGGACATATAAAAAGAATAATTACAGATAAAAAATAAAAGATAATAATGAAATATAAAGAGTGATAAAGCTAGTAATTTATTTGGAAATATGTTTATTAGTTAATAAAATATAGCGTAATATAAGTGTTAAATAGAATCACGTAATTAATTTATATTAATTATTATTATTTTTTTTTTGCTAAAAAATATTTTCACTTAAATTTAAACAAAAAAAAATAATTAAATTAGTGTTATTTTAATAGATAAAATAAATTAATAATATTTTATATTTGCGCTAAAATTATAATAAAGAAAAAAAATAATTTAATTAGTAGTTTTAACAGATAAATAAATTATAATATTTAATATTTTTTACATTTTTTTCTAGAAAAAAAATTCATAGATATAAAGTTTATTTTAATAATATGTTTTTAATAATATAAATTAACAATAATATATTTTAATAATATGTTTTAATAATATAATTTAACAATAATATATTTATTTTTTAATTAAATAAAATATCTAATTTTTAAAATAAAGTTGATACTAAAACGTATCAAATAATTTGCTTTAAATAATAAAGCAGTAAATAAGTTAATTAATACTGTAATAAAATCTAATAAGTAAATAAGTTAATTAATACTGTAATAAAATCTAATAAGTAAATAAGTTAATTAATACTGTAATAAAATCTAATGAGTAAATAAGTTAATTAATACTGTAATAAAATCTAATGAGTAAATAAGTTAATTAATACTATAATAAAATCTAATAAGTAAATAAGTTAATTAATACTGTGCAAAATTTAATGAGTAAATAAGTTAATTAATACTGTGCAAAATCTAATAATTAATTAATAAAAAAGGTTATACAATGTGCAATTTTTAAAAATACGGTTAAATAAGCTACAAAAATAATATGAGTGTCGCTGAATTTAAGTAAGATTATTAGTCAACAGTAAATTACACGACGATAATTTACTGCTGCTAATAATCTGTAGATATATATTAAATATTGTTTATATAGAAGCATTGTATATTATATAAACAATATAAATGAAATGCAGTTATATTAAGTTAACTACATTTAAATATATATTATAAATAATTAAATTTATTTTTTCTAGAATTTATTATAATATAACTAATGTTGGTGTAAATACACTAGACCCTGATACTTGCCCTGCGCAGGAACCATATGCTTTATAGCCCCAATTGTATAGATCATAGTTTTCTGTTACAGCATGTATATGTGTTAAATTTGTTTCACCTACTATAACAAAATTAATCCATTTAATTCCATTAGCAGGTCTAGGTATTAATTTAAAAATAGCGTTAGGTGTTGTATCATAACTTCCTTTTTCATAGTTAGTAGATCGACCACAGTGCCATAAATTACCATCATCAGTTAAAACTATAGTTATTGTGGCTTCATAACTATAACCAGATTCTACTTTTACTATATTTGCTGAACCCCATGGAAGATTTGTAAGCATAACAGGAGTTGACTTAGACGAAGTATCAGTATCACCAGTTCCTAAGCAGTAGTTTAAATTATAGCCCCATCTGTAGAAGCCGCCAGTGGAATCTATAGCCCATCTATAACCATTTGATGCATCTAAGTTGCCTCCCATTGAAATCCAATTATTTTTAAGTAAAGCTTCTTGTGTAAATACGTTTACACTAGGAGATAATATTCCTATACCAAGCTGACCAATATGATTCTCTCCACAGCTTTTTATTTGACCATTTTTTGTTAAAATTGATGCTCCCATACTAAGACCTAATCCTACACCATAAGCTATTATATCCTTTACATCTTCATTTATATTAAATAAAGCTAATCTATTTATTGTTGTACCGTCACCTAAATTTCCGCTAGCATTTGAACCACAAACCCATAAATTTCTAGTATCAGCGTCAGTAATAATATAAAGCGCTTGCGCTGTATTATTATTAACAGCAGCTATTTTTACTGCTTTACCTGTAAAGCCGGTTATTATAGTCCATGTATTTCTATTTACTGTATCATTTGTTGCTAATCCTCCTGTATTATTAGCGCCAGCCCCCCATACTTCACCTAAATTATTTAAAAGATATACTGTCTGATTGATACTATTTGCGCCACATACTATTAAATCTACAACAGTGTTAGTGGAAGGCCAAGTAGGTGAATTGCATTTAGTTAATACAGATCTAAATAATGTATCACCAAGCGCCAAAGATCCAGAAGTATTAGCACCACCGCACCAAATTTCGCCAGTAGTTGTCCAACAATACAAACTAGTATATGTCTGGCGTATACCACACCATAATCCAGTTTTTACACCATTTGTTGTATGATAGCAAGGAAGGTGAGCTATATCTGCTATAGTAGAATTCATATATAAATTAGCACCAAAATTACCATGCGTCATAATACTATCATCACTTGTTATGCAGCCAAAACAATATCCAGGATATGTTTTGTCTGAAATATACTTTACTTTTTTAGCATTACTACTAGTTATACTATTTAGAATAATATCAAGATATTGTTTATTAACTACATCTGTTAAATCTATTGGATTACTTACATTAATTCCTCTTTTATTGCCAAAATCTAAATTAGCCAACATTTTATTAGTTCCATCTAAACTAAGTTTAGTATCTACGTATTTTTTATTAGCGGCATCGGTTAAAGCAGTAGGATCAGATAAATTAATACCTTTATTAGAATTAAAATCTAAATTAGCCAACATTTTATTAGTTCCATCTAAACTAAGTTTAGTATCTACGTATTTTTTATTAGCGGCATCGGTTAAAGCAGTAGGATCAGATAAATTAATACCTTTATTAGAATTAAAATCTAAATTAGCCAACATTTTATTAGTTCCATCTAAACTAAGTTTAGTATCTACGTATTTTTTATTAGCGGCATCGGTTAAAGCAGTAGGATCAGATAAATTAATACCTTTATTAGAATTAAAATCTAAATTAGCCAACATTTTGTTTGCTCCATTTAAATCTAACTTAACAGCGCTAAAAACAGATAAATTACTATCTACATAACTTTTATTAGTAGCATCGGTAGAGTTAGTAGGATTAGCAAGATTAATACCTTTATTTAAATTAAAATCTAAATTACCTGTCATTTTACTAGTTCCATCTAAATTTAATTTTGTTAAATTTAAAGCAGTTAAATTATTATCTACATATTTCTTATTAGCAGCATCTGTAGTATTGGTTGGATCAGATAAATTAATACCTTTATTTAAATTAAAATCTAAATTACCTGTCATTTTACTAGTTCCATCTAAATTTAATTTTGCTATGGATAGTAAGGCTAAACTACTATCAGTGTATTTTTTTGTTGCTATATCAGATGAATTAACCGGATCTATTAAATTAACACCAGTATATCCATTAAAATTTAAATTTCCTAGCATTTTATTAAAACCATCCACATCTAATTTTATATTACTTAAAGTTGACAAACCCGTATCTACGTAATTTTTTGTTACAGCGTCTTTATTATTAATAGGCTCAACTAAATTAACACAAGTATATCCATTTAAATCTAAATTAGATGTCATTTTATTTGTTCCATCTATATTTAACTTTTTTTCACTTAAAGCAGTTAAAGTAGTGTCTACGTAATTTTTATTAGCTGCATCTGTAGCAGCTGTTGGATCAAGCAAATTTATTCCTTTATTTGTATTAAAATCTAATGTTGATAGCATTTTATTAGTTCCATTTATGCTAAGTTTTAAAGCATCAGAAGTGTCTACATAATCTTTAGTGGCGGCATCTAAGGCTGCAGTCGGATTTTTAAGATTAATAAGTTTATAGTTATTACAATCCAGATCACTATTTAGAGTTATATTACCACCTAAATTTAATTTAGCATTATTTATAGATGTGTCTACATAATCTTTAGTGGCGGCATCTTTACTGTTACTAGGGTTAAGCAGATTAATAACTTTAAAGTCGCCTGCATCTAAATTAGCTAACATTTTATTACTACCATCTACATTTAATTTCGCACTATTTACTACTGCTAAGCTGTTATCTACGTAATTTTTAGTAGCGGCATCAGAAGCATTAGTAGGTTCTGCGTTATTTACTAATTTAAATAAGTTTATATCTAAGTTTGCGGCTAATTTAGTAGAACCATTATTTAGTTTAGCCGCTGTAATAGAAGTATCTACATAATTTTTAGTAGCAGCATCTGTACTATTAGTAGGATCATGGAGATTAGTAATTATATTTTGCATCATATTAATATCACCAGTCATATTTCCACCTGATTTTGATAATAAATCATTATAATTATTAGAAGATAGCTGCAAAAGATACCATAGATTTTTTACTTTAGTAAAAATCACTGAAGTATTTTTTATATTAAATACAATACTCTTAATAGTCGCTATATTGTCTCCATTTATTATATTGTCGCCGCTACTAACATCAGTTAATACTGTAAATGAATTAGTATCGAATTTACCGCTAATATCAGTAAACTGTATAGAAGCTGAATCTGGAACAGTACTAGTGGCAGGTAAAGTAACACTAATAACATCATTAGTAGTATCTACTCCGTAATGAATAGAGTATTTTATATCTACTACATCACCAAACTTAATTTCTTTATAGTTTGTTATAGGTATATTAGACCATTTAGACGCTCCAGTTAGAACAGCATTATAAGATGTTATATCTGGAGCAGGAACTAAACCAGTATCACCAGCCGCTAAATAACTAGCACCTTTCATTATAGTATTTGTTATAACCCACATCTTAGTAACACTATCATAAATTAGATCAAATACATTACCGCAATTGTTAGCAATATAATTATTTTTATTTTCTTCTGCGATTGAAATACCTGGCGCGCAAATTAGCAACACTGGATTTAATTTAAATTTATTTTTTAAATCTATAATAGTTATAGTGTCACCATTAACTGGAGTTTCTGGTAGAGTACAATTAATACTTCCATTGGTTGTATCGACATGATATTTATAACCTGCCACTAAATTTGTATCTTGATCAATAAAATAATTAAAGTCTGCAGGAGAATTAGATACTTTTGCTTTATTATTATACCAATTATATTTAGGATCATTAAGTTTAATTTCGCCTGAATATCGTAATTTAGATTCTTCGTTATCGTTTATATATTCTATAGCATTATCTATTGTTTCATTGCTTATTTTATTAACTGCGGTAATAGTAGAAACTATATCTGCATTATATGGAAAAATTATAACTGATTTAGGTGAATTAATTAAATCAGATGTTGTAATAGTAAATGTATGTCCTATAGTTAATGTTTTTGTATCGGGTAAATATATTCTTAAAATTTCATTTACGTCTTGAACATGAATTAATTCTGAGCTGTCTTTAGTTAAAACAATAGTTTCGTTCTTTAAAGTAGAAGTTATTACATTTAATTTTTTGTTTAGTCGATTAACTTTAACTATAGAATTATCACTCATATCTATATTACCATTCATACTGCCTCCAGATTTAGGTAAATAATTAAAAGGTATACTTGAGCTATCATCTATTAACCAGCTATTATCGTTAATTATAATAATTTCTACTACTTGATTATTTCTATTTAGAGTATATTCGCTATAGAAATTTTTATCATCGCCTGGTATATATATATAATTATTTTTAGCGGCGAGAAGAACACAAGGACTTTCTTTAAAACTGCTATTAATATCTGTTATATTTATATAATTTATATTATTATCATTAATACCATATATAAATGGTAATTGTAATTGTGGTTGCATACCTACTGAATTGATATAATAATTATATCCTAATTCTAAATTAATTATATTACCATTAATAGCAGGATTATTATTACTAGCGTCTATAAAAATATTATAATTATTATAAGAATCAGAGGATAAAGTATATATCCAGTTTTTTTTTACTTCTTTATCATTATATAGAAATCGATGAATACAATGAGTATTAGATAGTCTAATATTATTAGTTTTATTATTTATATAATGATTAGGATTATTAACACTGATATTAACAATATTATTAACAAAAGAATAATTAGCATCTATTATTTCTAAATAATCATTATGTTTTGGCGCCGCAGGAAGCAGTAAATTTAAATTAGCGGCTGCAAATATATAGTTATTAGTAAATGATTCTAATATAGTATCGCTTGTAATATATTTTATATTTAACGAGCTACTACTACCTGCTGCAATAATAGCGTTATCAACATAGTTTTTAGTAGTTAAACTTGTACTACTTGTTGGGTCCTTAGAATTTAGCGCTTCATAGCCGCCAAAATCTATTTCACCTTTCATTGCGCCGCCCTCTAAAGGCAGTTTAGTATTATCATCTGTTGGTAAACTTATACCAGATATACCATCTGCGCTTATTTTAATAGGTGTATTATTATTGCTATTAGGATCTACTATAATTAATTCTTTTGCTTTTATATAATTAACTCCAACTAATGAATCTAATTTATTATATTCTTTAGACGCAATAACTGATATATCAGTTGAATCTAATGAATTTTTATAAGTTTTTGATAATGTAAACATACAATGTAAATCTTATATAGTATAAATATAGATTTAAAATAATAAAAAAAAATAAGATTATAATTTAAATTATTATTATATATTTTTACTGCTCAAATTATTCATTTTTTCTTTTTGATTTAAATTTTTTATTTCTCTTAAAAGATTTAGGATTAATATAAGGAGTATTAGTATACTCATTTTTACAATTTTCTAAATAAGGCGACGTTATAATAAGTGTATTTTCATTACAGTCAATTAATTGAATTCCATTGCCGGCATTTGAAACAAAATTTATTATAATTCCAGGTAAACCTGTTGTAAAACATAAATGTTTAAGATATAACAAATTTTTCATTGTAATTTGTTTTTTAGCTAAAATTATTAATATTAAGCTTTCATTTATTATAATAGGAATTTCAATATTACCTAATTCTATTTTATTAATATTATTGTCGTTAAATAAAACAGGGTATTTATTTAATATTTGAATAGGAATATTATTATTAGATTTTTTTAATGTGTCTAATATATACTGCTGATAATGATCAGCTGAATAAACAAATCCTAATTCAGACATAGCTTGAAAAGCTATATCTCGACAAACATGTATAATATTTTTAACATTATTATCAATATTAATATAATTTAATTTTGGCGTTAATTCTATAGAAAGATATTTTTTTAATCCATTTCTAAAAACAACTACGCATTTATTATTATAGTCATAAATATCAACACATGAAAAACTTTCAAGATTATGTAATTTAGTATAAGAATTTAATTTTATTAATGCATTAGCTTCATTTAATTTACTATCCAAAGGAAGATTTGAATTATCTCTTAAATAGTTTATATAAAAGGCGTGAGTATTATTAATAACAAAATCAATATTATGATAATTATTAATATTATCATTATTATCTTTAGAGAATTTTATTTTTTCATCGCAGGTAAACGGAATTTTATTTAATTGAAGTAAATATTTAAGTCCTTGATTATATATATAAGGCGCATTATAACAAAATCCTACTACATTAATATTATTTAATAAAATCATAAATAAACTATGTACTTTCATTGATATTAAGTCATTTGATGAATATTCTATATTATTATTAGCAGTAATTTCATCTAAAACAGATACAGTATTATTTGGACTAAAACATATACCATTTATTAATTTTAAATTTGTACTATTATTAAAAATATCACTGCTTAATTTATTTGTTATAAATTCATTATTGTTATTTTTAGCGGTTATCCAAACTTCTCGCTCATTTAATTTTCTATTTAGATAAAAATTATTTATATTACTCATATTATAAACTTAAATATTTAATTATTTTTATTATTAAAATTAATTTAAAATTTATAATAAATTATACCAATTAATTAATTTGAATTATTTAGACTTATAAAAAAAAAATGGCAAAAGTAACAAATAATAATATAATAAAATATTATATTCCATTAGATTTAAATAATAAAAATATATCTCTTAAAACTATATACGATAATAAATTTTATTATAATGAAAATGAAGTTTATACATTATCTTTCATTAACAAAAAAAACTTCAGTATATCTAATAAAGTTGTAAAAAATAATAAAATAAATTCAAGCGGTATTATTAATAGTAATCATATATTTGTTTGTGAATATTATAATAATCTGGAGTTAAATAAATTAATAATGTCTGACAATAGCAAAAAATATTTATATTTTTAATAATATGTTTGCAAATTTTATTTCTGCTTTTAATAATTTAAAATAATAATAAATAAAAAATGTCTGATATTAATAATAATAAAATAACTATTTCATATTATTATGATGAAAAATTAATTAAAATATGCTCAAATAGTAATGAAAATGAATCATTTTATCTTAAAGATGATAAAGATAAAACAATTAAAATAGAAAAAATAATAAATGATTTAAAAGAAATATTAAAACCAGGTAAAAAATGTGAAAAATGTTATATAAATAATGCTTGTCCTTATATACTTACAAAGGGAAATTATTGTTTAAAGTGTGCTTAAAAAATAAAACAAAATAAAAAAAATATAATTTAATTATTATATTTTTTGCTGCTAAAAGCAAAAAAATATTTTTTTTTGTAATTTATTTAAACTATTTTAAATATTAAATATATTATTGTTTAATATTATTCTTAATTAATATGAATTTACTTACATTATGTGATAAATGTAATAACAATTTAGAAAATTTAAACTATAATTTTTTAAAATTAGATTGTAGTCATAGAATTTGCGACAAATGCATCTTAGCAAACTTAGACGAGCATAATTTTTTATGCGACATTAAACACAACTGCTATAATTATAATAATAATATATACGAACAAGATATAAATAACAATAATGCACCTCTTTATATTAAAATGGAAAATATAGATAAAATGTGGGAAAAAAATTTTGACAACTCAAATAATACTATTAATATAATAATTGAAAATATGTATTATAGCAAAATTAAAAAAAAGAAAATAACAGTAAATAAAAAAAATATAATTAAATATGGAAAAAATTTCTGCGCAGCCGCTATTAAAATAAATAAAAATTATATAGAATTAATACCAGAAGATATGTTAACAGATGATATGTTATTTAATCTCTTGAAAAAAAATATTAATTTACTTAATAAATACTATGCTTTAATAAAAAATAATAATTTATATTTATTGTTAATTATGTATAATCCTAAATATATACGCGAAATATGTTATTATTTAAAAACAAAGATGATTATAAAATATTTACTAGATAATAATTTATATATTTATATTAAATATATTAATCCAATTTTTCTTGATATTAATTTAATAAACTTTATAGCCAATAAAAATTATAAAGCTTTATATAGTTTACCTAAACATATTAAAATTCAATACGATACTTATTTAATATCTGTTAGTTTAGGTTACAAATTAAAATATATTCCTCTAGAATATAGAACATCTTATTTATGTTTAAAAGCATTAACATACGATGGTAATCAAATAAAATATATACCAAAGAAAAATATAACAATTTCTTTCGCTATATTAGCATTAAAAAAATCTCCAAAAAATATTAAATATATTCCAAGTAAAATAAAAAATATTATATATACCTTTGATCAATATTAAATTTATAATCTTTCATCAAATTCCTGCAATACAAAAGCTTCTTTAGGTATATTATTATTATTTCTAACGCGGAATCTAACTTTAAATGGTTTAGCTATAGGGTTGTATATACCTTTTTTAAAATCTTCTAATAATTTTTTAGATTCGCTATGAGAAGCTTTAATAACAGCTGAAAATATATCATTTGTAGATACTCCAGACAGTGAAAATTTATATATTATTTTTCCATCTATATCAGATTCAACTCCAACGCATATAAATTCATCATCTTCTATAAATTTAAACTTTCTAATATATTTTCCTGACATTTTATTACTATATATACCGCTCGAAGATCTAATTATAATTCCTTCAGGTGAATCTGAATAAGATGTATATTCATTTTTACTAATTGCTACTTCATATCGTTTTTTATGTTTCTCATATAAATTATTTATATACTCTAATACATCATTAAAATTTTTTACAATTTCAGGCTCATTTTTTACTATATATTTCATTGTATTATCATTTTGTTGCGCAAAATTAATAAACATATTATTAAGTGTTGCTAATCTTTCGCAGTATTGTTTATCATTATAATTACTATCTATTATATCAAATATATAATATTTTAAATGATATTTTTCATCAGAAGTATGAGAATTTATTATACCTGCTACTAATTCATGTGGTATATAATTATTATGATCTGCAAAAATTTCGCCATCAACAATACAATCAGATGTATAAAAACTTAAAAATTTTTTAAGTTCATCTTTAATAAAATTTAGCGATTGAATTTCATCGCCACCTTTTTTATATAACTTTATAATATCATTTTCTTTTACTGCTATACATCTACATCCATCTATTTTTTCTTCAACATAGAGATTTTTATTTTTATCATTAGTTAACATATTATTAACTACTTTCTCTAATTCACTATATTTGTTTTGATTTGTACCGCTTTTAATAACTTTTGGATTCATAATAGCTATTTCATCTTTAATATTTATTTTTTTTGTAATAAAATTCAACATTCCATTTTCTGCTTTGTTTATTTTTTTATGTATTTTTACATCTAAATTTTTTATTTTTTTTACATCTAGAGTGTAATTAAATCTAAGCGAAAAATTTCTTATTGTTTTTTTATCAGTTTTAATATTATATGAGCAGTTAAATATAATAGCTAATATTTCAAATGTTATATTATCGGAAGAAGTATAGTTATCAGGAAGTTTATAATCTGCTAAATTAGTATTAACTACATCATCAAAATTTATGCAGTAATAATTATAAATATTAAGTTTATTACTAGTAGAATCTTTAACTTTGGCAAGCAAAAAAATGCAAGGTATTAATACATTAATATTATTTATTGTGTTAGGTTTCATATAGTTGTTACCCATTAAAAAATTTTTATTATTATATATACCTATTAATATAGCATTTTTAAGTGTAGTATTAAGTAATTTATTTTTTGTAATTGTATCATTAGCAAAATTATATAACAAAGTTAATGTATTTTTAATAAGTAAATCTTTTTCACTCTCAATTTTAGAGCAACTAACTAAATTTAAATTGATATCTTTTTTTAATATTCTTTCGTTAAATTCTTCGTTATTATACATCTTGTTTATATATTTTTTATATTCAGATATTTATATTCAAATTTTCAATTAGTTTCTTTTTACAAATTCTATTATAGTATTATTCTCAATACAGTCGCTAATATTATACTCACTTATAAAATCTTTAGTAATGTTTTTATTTAGTAAAGCAGCATTATAATCTAGCATATTATTATAATATAATATTTTTAGCTGCTCTAAAGAAGCGTTTTTAGATATCTCAATAAAATCATATTCTTCTAATTTACCGTATTTTTGTATGAAATTTATAGTAATATGCTTATTTCTAGAGAGATAATATCTATTTAATGGTATTTTATATTTGTTTATTAATATATCTATATCAGATAAATTTAGTACAGAAAATAAAATTTCTGAGTTCCATTGTATACGATATGCATGTTTCTCTATAAAATTTAATGTCATATTAATATTAAGAGAAAATACTTCGTAGTTTACTATTTCAATTTCAGGATTATTTAATATTAATTCTAAAGCGGCTAAATTTTCTTTTATTATTATATAGTAGTAATTCCATTCTGGTGATTTATGTTTTACTGTAAATTCATAAGTAATATTTTTATTTTGAGACGCTAAACTAAATATTAGTTTTTTATTATAGTATAATTCTGTTAATGTTTTTAAATCGGCATTTTTTGATAGCAGTGAAAAAATGTAATTACTAGTTAATAAATCTTTTGTATTTTTTTTAATGTTTTTTCTAATTTCTTTGTTTAATTCGCTATTATTATTATAATAAGCTAACATTATTTTTAATTTTCTTCACAAGTTAAATCGTAATAATATTTTTATTATTACTTTTTAATTAAATTTAAATTAAGTCAATTTAATATTAATTTTAATTTTTTATCTTAATATTTAAAAGAAGTAAATAATGTCTAATAGATATGCTAATAAATTCACTAGCGAAAAAAAAAACCTAGATGTTGTTATTGAGCACGAAATACAAACTATTTTACCATCGATAATTGAATATTTTACTATGCTTGATTATTTAAATAATGATAAAAATTACAAGTATAAAAAAACTTACTTAATGAAAGAAAATTGCAATAAATCGGATAAAATTAAATTAGTAAATAGAACTATATATGAAGAAAAAAAGCTAAATATTCAATACGAAAAAAGAGTTATATCTATTTCTTATCCGTTTAAATTTTTAGATATAACTACTACAACTAGAATATGCAGTGAAAAAGATACAGATAAAATAGTAAAACTCTATGATAGAAAGTCTTTTACTAATTTGTGTATACGGCATGAATTTATAGATAATACCTTTAAAAATGCCGCTATTTATTTAACATTATATTTTAATGTAATAAATAAAAATATAATAGATTTAACTGCTATAGATATAATTAAAAACATTAAAAAAATAATAGATAATTCTAATCTTCAATTATTTCTGCTTGTTTCTAATAATAAATTTAATGCAGTTCTTGAAGTAGAATTTATGACAAACGGAAAAGAAAATATGCAAGAATATCTAAAATCTAAATTTAGTAATTTAATAAAACCTATTATAAATGAATTATTATATGTTAATATTGCTAGTAATTATCACTCTATTCTGAATAATACTAAACCATCTTTACAGAAACAAAAAATATCTAATAAACCAGTTAACTTAAGCATAACTGATTATATAAGAGACATAATACCTAATATGAGTAAATATTATATAAGTCCTAAAGCAGATGGAGAACATATATATATATTAGTTAATCCCGCAAATAAAGAATTTGTATTTTTCTTCAACGAAAAAAATTTTACTATATATCAAAATGGTAAAAATATAAATAATATTCACACTATTACTAGTTTAAACAATAATAATATAAATTTAGCAGATTATTACTTATATGAAGGTGAAATGTTATATAATAAAAATCTACTTATATATGATACTAAATATAATATAGCTTCTGATATTATAGACAATAATATTAACGAAATTAAAAAAGTTTACAATAATACAGAAATAAAAGAAAAATATAGTTTAAATGAAATTGGCGGCTATGATATGATAAAAAAAGTAATATATAATAAATATTCATATCCTATAGATGGTATGATATTTTCTAAAAATGATAATGGTGTAGAAAATCCGCTAATATATAAATGGAAAGAAAATCATACAGTAGATTTTATCTGCTTTGCTGATGAAGCAAATAAAAAAATGCTTTTAGCATCACTGCTAGAAAAAAATAAAGTTACTCAATTTTCGCTAGATGAATGTTACGACTATTTTTATAAATACAATAATATTAATATTAGTTTATTTGATGTATATTTAGTGCCTTTTATAATACCCGTTATAAAGCGCGATATGCCTAATACACATATTCTTAATGAAAAATATAATAATGCTTTACATGGTCGAATAATAGAATGCGGCTATGATTATAAAGAAGGCTGGAAATTACTTAGAATTAGAGATGATAAAACAATACCTAATTATTATAAAACTGCTTTCTTATCTTTTATGAATCAAATGTATAATTTAACAAAAGAAATGCTTATAAATCCAGACTTAATAAAAATATTTTTCAAAAGTGAAAAAAATAAAACATATGAAGCTATGAGATATTATAATTCATCTATAAGAAAATTAATTATAGCTAAGTATATAAAAGAAAAAGACTGTATATTAGATGCCGGCTCAGGGCGAGGGAGTACATACTTTGAAATGTGCCGCAAATATCCAGATCAAATAACAATGATTGAAATAGATGGACCGGCTATAATGGAATTATTTGATAGAATTTATAAATTCAAAGAAAATAATTATAATCCGCCAAAAACAAAACTTAAAGTATTAAACGGATCATTTATAAATCCTGAAGATATTGAATTACTACCTAATAAAAATACTTATAATGTATTTTTCTGCAGCTTTGCTGTACATTTTGCGTTTATTGATAATTATACATTAGATGTATATACTGATATGATAGGAAAAAATTTAAGTAATAATTCAATAATAATATTTCTTGCAATTGATGGAAGAGATTTAGTAAAAAGATTAAATGAAAAAAATGAATATATTATATTTAACGATAATAACAGCGAAAAATATAAATTTGTTTGTGATAAAAATATAGATAAAAATAAATTTAAAGGAGGCACAGGGCAGAAATTATTTGTTACTTATCCATTTTCATCTGATATAACTATATTAAATGAAGAATATTTAGTTGATTTTAAAGAATTAGCAAAAAAATTAAAAAATAAATATAATTATGATGTTATAGAGGAAACAACATTTGATACATATTCTCCTAATGCTTTTTTAAAATTAGAAAAATCAGATAAAGAATTTATAAGTTTGCATAAAGTATTTGTTATGCAAAAAACTAGTATCTAGGGGCAAATAAATAAATAACAAAAAAAATATTTTTTTTTGTTTAAATAATTTATTTTTTTTTTAAAAATTTACAATAATACAATTAACTACACAAAATTTAGCCATAGTTAATTCTGAAAATTTATTTTTAGTGCTATTATATTTTGGAATTGTTTTAGAATCTTTCATATATTTAATTATAGTTTCTAATTCATTTTCTGAATAATTTAATTTATAGTAAACATTTATAGGATTTTCTTCATCGCTAAAAATAGTATCTATTATTCTATTCACATAAGAATATGAATTATTATTAATATCATTCATTTCTTCGATATATTTATTTAAAGTATTGTATTTAGTATTATCTTTTTTCATAATAATTATATCATTAAAATAAGTTGTATATAAATCATTTATTATATTATTTGAAGCATCAATAATAATACCAGGTTTTAAATAATTAGTCAAACTTTTACTAATAGAAGATTGTATTTCCATTTTTACTCCTGCTAAGTAAGAAGAATAAGATTTCTTCTCAAAACAAATAAATATAAGTTTTTTATTTTTTATATTATCAGCAGAAGTAAAATTATTTAATTTTTTTTTGTTTTCTTTAATTAATATATCAGTTGTAATTTTTACCCATTCAATATAATTTATATTACTATCATTATTATAAATATTATCAGTATTAATTGGTAATGTTAAAATATAATTTTTATTATAGTCAATGTTATTATAGAAATTATTATAACATAGTAAATCTAAATCTTTATTAGTATATAATTTACTGAAATGTTTAGATAATTTAAATATATCTTTAAAATCAGATTCATTATATATTAAATATATTAATTGTAAATTATCATTATTCATAGCAAATGATTTTATATAATATTCTAAATTGTATCTAAATTCAGAAAATTTAATATTATTATTAATATATTGCAAACTATTATTTGTTTTAGTATTATTATTATTTAAGGATTCAGAATTAATATCAATAATACTACTATCATTGTTATTAATATTATCATCACTAAAAGTAACACTTTTTTGTTTATTATTATTAAAAATATTATAATTTTGCTGTGGAATAATAATATTAGATTGTGATTGTAATTGTGTATGATTTTTAATATCAGGATTTTTTAATATTCCTCCTACTCCTTCCATTATCTGCAAATTATTAGATTTATTATTATTATTATTATATAATAAGTTTTCTTGTTGCTGCTGATTATTAGGAAAATTATTTTCATATGCCATTTTAGCTGACATACTATTAAATTTATTATTACTAAACATATTATTATTATTAGGAAAATATGAATTATTATTTTTATTGCTCATTTTTTACTAATATTATTAATAATTATATTAATTATGTTTAAATTTAAATATTTAAATCAAATTTATTTCTTTAGTATATTTTTATGTTTTTAAAATGAGCGATCTTTTAAACTACGAAGTTTCTATTGTTAAAAGAAAAGAATTTTATTCTTATCTGCAGACAAAAACACCAACTAATAATAAATCAATTGATGTAAGATCTATTAAAAAAAAGCTTAAAGATTCTTATATACTGCAATGGTATCAAAAAATGTTTTTAGAGTTGTTTAGACCAGATACAGATATACAAGCTATACTAATTAAAGGAGAACCAGGTATAGGTAAAACATTAATAGATATGAGTGTCGCTTGTGAATTCTCTAAAACTTATGGTGAAAATAATTTAGCAAATTTAAACGAAGGTCCTAAAGTATTTATATTAACTTTTCAATCGCATATTTTTATAAATGAAGCTATTAAAAATACTAATTTAGGCTTTATAACACAAGGTGAAAAATACGAATATAACACAATAAAAAATAAACTTATTTCTGAATCTTTGACAGATAAAGAAATTATATTTCTTAGAAACCGCGCTAAAGAAATTACTACTAATGTTAAACAAAGAATAACAGATGAAATTCCATATAGAAAGTCTAAAATAATATTTATAGGATATCAAAAACTAGTAAATAAAACTCTCTATATTGGTAAATGCAACGATATAGAAAAAATATACAATTCACATCATAAAGATGATGTTGTTACTTTTCTTGATAACTTAGATAGAGAAAATGTTGTAAAAATAAATCATGATTTTGTCTCTAGCTTCGACAATTCTCTCATAATAGCTGATGAATTACATGTTACTCATAACAAAGAAGGACTAAATAGCCGCGGTATTGTATTAAAATATATATTAGATAAAGCAAAAAATGTAAGAATGATAGCAACTGATGGTACGCCTATTATGAGCAAAGAAACTCAGCTTATACCTGTACTTAATTTATTCTGCCCTAAAAAACATTTTAGACATGAAGATTTCTTTGACGAAAATAATAACTTTATTAAAAAGAATAAAGATAAATTAATAGATATAATTAAAGGAAGAATATATACTATTAAAAACATCGATTTATCTATTTTTCCTAATATATCTTATGAAGGCGGCCTTATAAGATACTTTGATCCACTAGATAAAAAAAAGGAAAAATATATAGAAGAACTTAATTTTGTAGAAGCACCTTTAACAGGTATTCAGAAAAAAATAATTCTTGAGCAAGAATCGTTTTTCAATACAGAAAACAGTAATATTATACATAATGATAGTATTTATGAGATT
Source organism: Hydra viridissima (assembly GCF_058129835.1). Lineage (NCBI taxonomy): Eukaryota > Metazoa > Cnidaria > Hydrozoa > Anthoathecata > Hydridae > Hydra > Hydra viridissima. The sequence continues at coordinate 824,545 of NW_028324320.1, forward strand.
ATTCTACTTGACGATAACGATAAAATAGTAAATTCGGAAAATGATTTAGTAGGTAGTAAAAAATATCAATATAATGTTAGTAGTATAAATTCTCCTAATATTGAGCGAAAATTTAAAATGCTTAGTGGACCTATATTTGAGAAGAAAAATATAAAAAATTTTAGCTCTAAATATTATACTATGCTTAATGTATTAGATATGATATGTGCTAAAAAATATGGCGGTGGTAAAATTATTATATTTCACCGCAATATTGAATATCCAGGTGTTAATTTAATAGAAACAATTTTGCGTGAAAATGGTTTTATTGATGTAAATGAAAAAGAAAAAGAAAATACTAGATGCTATGAATGTGATAAACCAAGAAATAAACACGTCGATTTAAATCATGAGTACTTTCCAGCGCGTTTTATTAATATTCATACTTATGTAAATCATAAGATTATTAGCAGATTAATAGAAGAATTTAATATGTTAGCGCCTAATAAATTTGGTAAATATATTAAAATTTTAATTGGATCTCGTCTAATAGAAGTTGGTGTTGATTTTAATAATGTGCAAAATATAATAACATTATGTAATAATCCTTCTATTAATTCTTTGCTACAGACTCAAGGTCGTGGCGCTAGAGCTACAGCTCTTATTTCACTGCCCAAAGAAATGCAGCATTTACATATGTTTAATATAATAGCAACTCTACCAGATCAAAATACAGCAGATGTAATTAAGTGGAAAAACATGATAGAAGATAAACATAAAATTAATTATATAGAAGATATATTAAATTCTTCTTCTATAACTGCCGCTATTTATAAAGATATTTTTCCTATAGAAGCTAATATCTACACTGATCCAAAAATGATAAAATATGATAAAATAGCAGATGTTAGAATTACTAGCGAATTTTTATCACCATCTATTAAAAACGCTATAGTCACTGTTAATGATATGAATTCTGTAGTGGATAATATGTATTTTAATATAAATAAAACAATATTAATTAGAGAGTTTAATATTATGTTAAAAATAATAAAGCTTTTTTTATTAGACTTATCTGTAATATATAAAGATGATTTATGGGATATTATAATAAATTCTGATATAGATATTGGAATAAATAAAAAATTTTTAAATAAAAATTTATTTGATTTGATAATACTTTTTTTAGCGAGTAACGTAAATATAGAAAATTCACGTTTAAGCGATTTTTATAAATCTGCTTCATTTTCTTTATCTAATGTTATACATTTAGACAGTATAATAGAATTTTTAATAAACAATCCTTTTAGCAAAGTTATAGTTAATAATAATGGTAGTTATAAAAAACTCACTATATTAGAAGATGATTTATTAGTTATTCGCCCCATTAAAGAAAATAATAATTCGTTTATAGATATACCTGATGTTTTTGAATTTGGTAGACGACAGCTTTTTAATGATGTTGCAGTAATACCTTCTAAAAATATAATAAAATCTACAATAGACTCAGATGATATTTGGACAAATCAATTACATAATGATATAATAGCTGTTTCATCTTATAAAGATATTTATCATTTATTCGATAAATACCAAACAATATCACATGCAAATGTAATAGAAAGATTAATAATTAAAAATACAAATATCAATGATGATAATTTAAAAGAAGGCGAAGAACTATATATCAATCTGCTTCATGAATTGAAATATGTTTTTACATATAATGAATTATTATTAAATAATACAATTAAAATGATAATAGCGGCTAATATAAAAAAAGAACTTAATACTAAAATTGGAGCTTATATTGTTAATGATATATTAAAATTATATAATCCAGTGAAAAAAGAATGGGATACATTAAATGATAAAAGTTTAAATTTAAGAAAAAAATTAAATCCCTATAAACTAACAGGATCATTTGTTTCTACTGATAGTAACCAACAAAAAGCTTATTTTAAATTACGTCAAGAGTCAAAAAAAGAAGCAGATAAACGTAAAATAAAACGCGGTATAGTATGTTATTCAAAAAATAAAGAAGCTATCTTAGATTTAATAAATAATACAGATATAAAAACAAAAGTTAATAATAATATGTTACTAATGAATATATGCGATATAATAAAAGAAGAATTATTTAAAATGGAAATAAAAGCAAGAAAAGAAGATAGTAATATATACTATATAACTATACTTGATTGTAAGAATTAAATAAAAAAAAAATGTAATTTATATTTGTATTAACAATTTAAAAATATAGCCCCGCTGGACCTGCGACAAAATTATTTACGTTATTTGGATTAACAATACCTTTATATAATTTATCGTTATTAAAAATTACATCACCAACAAATAATTTATCATTATCTATTTTGCCCCGTAAAATCTGCGGAACATTAATATAATCACTAAAACCACCAACTAATTCTTTATCATATATTTTATCATCATATCTGTTTACTGGCGCCAAAAAATCTTTTGGCCCGCTACCAGCGCTATACCAAGCATTATCTAATATACTTACTGCATTACCAAGCCCTATATCTATATCGTCGAAATTATTATCATAATTTATACAATTGTTTTTATCTATTCCACTATTATTTTGTATATAATTTCTTATTTTTCTTATACCATTTTTCATTTTGTGTGTATATTCTTTATTAAATATAATTAACATTACTATAAATAAGAGAATTATTATTATAATATTCTTAAAATTATTATATAAATTATATCCTATATATAAAAGAGAGAAAAAAGCCACAATTTTAACCTCAACACAACAATCATCAAACATTTGTAATATTATTTAATATTTAAATTAATAAAAAAATACTAATAATATATCTGCTAATTTTTTATTATTAAAATTTAAATTATCGCAGCCAAGCAGAATAATATTAACTTATTTAATTTCAGCAAATAATAAATTTTTTACTTATAAGCCAAAAAATATTAAATATATATAAAGATATTTTTTTTATATAATATATTAAATTAAATATTTTTATAGTTTTAAATAATAATATATATAATATAAATTATATTATGAATGCAAATAACATAGCTTTAATTCCTGAATATTTACGACAAGGCAAAAAATATTATGCTGATAAAAAAGATATATATATAATAAACAATAAAATAAAAAACGAAGAATTAGTTTTTGATATAATATACGATAAAAATGACAATAGTAAATTTACTTTAAAGCCTGCTAAAGATAATATTAATAAAAAAGATAGAAATGACAATGATAATAAAAATATACTTATTGTACCTTTTTTAGATTTAATAACTTCTAATTTTGGTCTATCATCTGTAGCTATATTTGGTAAATCAAATACAGGTAAAACTTATTATATGAAATCATTATTAAGCGCTATAAATATAAAAAAATATTATGATTTAGGTATATATATAACTGGTACTCCTAATCAGTGTTTTAAAGAATTTGGTAATTTTTTTAATAGATTATTTGTTATTAGCGCCGATGAAGCAAATAATACATTTATAAAAAATCTGTCTAAAATACAAGAAAAAAGATTAGAAGTATATAACTTTATAAATAATGAAGAATTAATACATGAAGTATATAAAAAAGTAAGATTAATAATAATTAGAGCTTACTGCTTTAAATGCGATAATTATATTAAACTGCATAAAATTATAACGGAGTTTGACGAAAAACTATCTAATTATTACAATGAATTAAATAAAGACGAAAATTTAAGCTATGATATCGAGCGCTGTATAAAAAAGAAAATGATATTAATAATGAAAATTTTTCTTAAGCAGAAGATTATAATAAATACATTTAATAAATTTATAAATCTAAATAATTTAAACAAAACAGAAATGTTTGTCTTTAAAAATTTAGCTTTCTCACCATATATTATATTAGTACTAGATGATATAGGATCAAAACTTTCATCTGAAACTGGAGATTCTAGCAAATTTTCATCTTTACATGCTATTAATAGACATTATGGTATTTTAATATTATATTTAATACAAAGTACTACTTCTTTAACTGCTAAAATGCGTGAAGGTATGCAAATTAATATTTTCTCTAGCTCGGAAGTAGCTCTTTGGTATTCTAAATATTCGGATAATATTATGAGTAAAAAGCAGTTAGAATTCTTTAAAATATTATCTAAAGAGTATTTTTATCGTAATACTAATGACTATAGATTTCTAGTATTTATGAATCCTGGCGGCAAAGTCGCGCTAAAAGATCCTATAAGATATACAAACGCTATATCAGATGGTTATTTGCCGCTAATATCAGATAATATTAAAAAACGTATGATACAGTTAGATGCTAAGATAAAAGAAGTTGAAGCTGGTGCTAATGATAAAGAAAGAATAGAAATGATGTTTCAAGTAATGGAGCCGCCTAATATAAATGATAGTGAAAATAATGATAATAATAATGATAATAATGATAATGATTTTAATTAAATTTATCTATTACTGCTTCTAAACAATAAACAGAAAAAAAATATATATATATATATTTATTTATACATGCTTTTAAAAATAATATTTGTTTTATTTACATTATCTTTAAAATTAGCTAATATTAAATTTGTTATATATGTTAAACATAATAATTGATGAGTTAATATATATTTTAACTCTTTTTTTATAGAATTATATATTTCGCAAAATTTAGTATCATCTGTTAACTTTGGCAGATAATTATCATTAGTAATTTCTCTATAATTTATATATAGCATATAAACTTCATCATTTAATAAATTTCCTCCTAAAGGTTTATATATAACTGTTTCTTTAAACTTAGAGCTAATTTCTGTTAATAGTGTTAAAACAGAATTATTAGATATAGTATTATATACTTTTAATATAAAACAATCTCCTGGATTTATTATATTTTGCGCTATATACCATTCTTGTTTCATTAATTCATACATTGAATCATATCTAGCCATATACTTATTAAAATTATGAAAATTATATGAATCACTGCCGCCATCGCAAGATATAATTTTTAATTTATTATTTATATTTTTATTTAGAAATCCTTCTATAGTTTTATTAACTACATTAGTTTCAAATATATTACCTGATAGTCCTTCTTTATAACCAATCCATCTATCTGGATAATTCTTTAGCAGATTAAAAGAATCAATTATTAAAAAATTATCACCTTTGTAAGCGCTTTGAGCATACCATTCATAATTATTAAAAACATGTTGATATGCTAATATAGACGCTCCAGGTAATTCTGCTATAAATATAGCTAATTCTGGTATAAATCTATGAATTTCTTTTAAGTAGGAATAACATTCATATAATTTAATATACGCTTTAGTTATATAATTATCATTATCAATTTTTATTTTATTATTTTTTAATGTATTTATTATTTCTTTTTTGCGTTCTATTATTCTTTTGTTATGAGTTGTTAAAGCAGAATTATAATCTTTATCATTAATTTTAAATAATCTATTATGTATGTTAAATATATCTTTATTTATATCTTTTTCTGATTTAGACATTATTTTTTCTACAAATTTATGTATAAAATCAGGAAAAGTATTATAAGTAGATGATATCTCAGAAGATATCATTATTTCATCTGATATAAATTCACCACCTTTTAAAGACAAATTATCATTGTCTTTATTAGTGTAAAATTCATTATAATAATTATTATCATTATCATTATCATTATCATTATCATTATAGTCATTTTCATCACTACCTGAAGAAAAATTAAAATAATTATCACCGTAATACATATTAAAAACAAGTATTTTTTTAAATGTTCTAAATATTAAAATTTATTTTTTTTTTGCTAAATTTAGGGGCAAGTACATGTATCACATCTATTACATTCATGATGATCATGATGAGATCCACCATAATATCTATGATAAGTACTATTTACTTTTCCTCCTTTAGATTTTTTCGCTGATGATTTATTTTGATTACTCTTTGTTAAATTACTTTTAGCTGCGGAATTTTTAGCCAGCGAATTTTTAGCTGAAGACTTTTTAACTGCTCCACCATACTGCTGCTGCTGTTGTAGATCATCAGATAATAAATAATTCTGATTATTATATAAATCTGTATTATTTAAGTTAAGACAACTAAAAGTATTATTCAGCATTAATTGCTGCTGTGAAGTAGCATATTGTTGCTGATTTTGGTTATAATCTGTTAAGAAAATACTCTTGTTTGTAGTACTATACATTATTAGTGTATTTAAATAATACAAAAATAAATTTTTTTATATATTTTTTATTTGCGGCTTTAATGCAGAGAAAAAATTAGGTATTTTGTTGAAAAACAAAATAATAATAATTGCTAATGTTATTAAAATCATAATAATAATAATAATTTTAAAAAACTTATTAAAATCAATAAAAAAACACATATATTTATTATCCCACATTTTTTTAATTAAATCATTACTTTCGTTAGCCGAATAATATTTTTTATTTAAACTAATATTAACAGCATTGTGTAAATCATTTATTAAATTTTTTAAATCTTGTTTAGTATTTATATTATTTTCAATCAATATATTATCTAAATTAGCGGCAAAATTTTGCGCACAGACGCAATTTCTAGGTAGTATATATTTATATGATTTTATATTATCAAGCCAAGCTTTCTTAGTAGCGTAATCTAAAATATCTGGAGCGCTATCAGCAAGTAAATGTAAACTAATCCATACATGCGGACCATATACTTCAGCTGAATTATTATTATTTTTATTTAATAGGAACATTTTTATTTTTCTTATTTAAAATGGAACAAATAAAAAATGAAGTAGATAATAGAGAAATACTTAGATCTCATTTTATTGCAAATTATAAAAACAGTTTTGACTATATATTTAATAGATTGTACATAGATGATTATTATAAAAAACCAGCTTATACAGAATATATATTAAATAGTAGTACTAATACTAATGTTCCTAAATTTACAAAAAATACATATCCTCTCACTTTAAAGCAAACTGATATTCTATATAGCAATAAACCATACAGAGAAATAATAGCAGATATTAGACATAAAAAAAAGGCAGATTTTATTTGGGGGCGGTAATAAAAACAATATTATATTTTTAATCTAAATTTGAATAAAAATTATATTATAAACAATTAAAATATAATTATTTAAAATGGAACGAATAGAAAATGAAAATATCACTAATAATAGCGAAATTTCATTAGATGATATTTCAAAAAATAAAACTAATATTGAAGTTCCACTTACAAAACAAGATTCAGTGGAAAATGTTTCTATTTTAGAGGCAAAAGAAAATATTTCTGCTGATAATAATTTAATTAAATTAGTTGTAAATTCATCTACTGATGATTTAACTAATAATAAATCTGCAGCAAAAGAAAATATTTCTGCTGATAATAATTTAATTAAATTAGTTGTAAATTCATCTACTGATGATTTAACTAATAATAAATCTGCAGCAAAAGAAAATATTTCTGCTGATAATAATTTAATTAAATTAGTTGTAAATTCATCTACTGATGATTTAACTAATAATAAATCTGCAGCAAAAGAAAATATTTCTGCTGATAATAATTTAATTAAATTAGTTGTAAATTCATCTACTGATGATTTAACTAATAATAAATCTGCAGCAAAAGAAAATATTTCTGCTGATAATAATTTAATTAAATTAGTTGTAAATTCATCTACTGATGATTTAACTAATAATAAATCTGCAGCAAAAGAAAATATTTCTGCTGATGATTTAACTAAAAATACATCTGAAGTAAAAAAAACTTTAGAGAAAGTATTTAGCTACAGACATACTACAACTTTAACTGATAATTACGATTTCTTTGTTAATAAATTAATGTATTATATGTCAGTATGTAATGATTTAATAAAAAATGAAGAAGAAAATATTAAACTTAATAAACGAGAATGTAATGAAAAAGATTTCTTATATTTTAAAGACAGATTTAATATTATACTATCTAAATTTTTCATTTATTATGTTTTAGATAGTAAATTTAGCTTTATTGATTTTATTGAATATATAGATGAATTCAGCGATAAATGGAATAAAAATATTTTAATGAATATATCTATTTTAAATAATCTAGATTTATATAAAATATATAATGCATATAAAGAATGTCTTAATAATAAAAAAGAAAATATTATAGCTAATATATCTGATATGCTTAAAAATACAAAAAAGATAATTTATAAATTATCTCCTATTTCCGCTAAAGAAGATATGATTTATGTTTTTAAAAATGAAAATTTAATTAAATATGATTACATATTAAAAAATGAAAATAATATGGGAAAGGATAATTATAATAAATATATTGAAACAAAAGATGATAAATTTATGAGCAGAAGATCATTAGAAAATTGTATCTTAGATTATATTTATAGTAGTACTGGTATTTTTAATAATAATGAAATTAATGATATTATTAGTTTTGAAACTAGTAAAAAAGATGGAGTTGAAGTTATTAAAACATTTAAAACTAAAGAAGATTTAATTTACTCGCTTATTAAATGTTGTACTTTAATTAGCAAGTATTTTGGAGAAAAAGAAGATAATAAATATTTTAATAGTAAATACTCTGATTTTTATATAAATTTAGATTATTTAATGTATAGAATTTTAGTTGATGTTGATTTTAATTTTATACATTATTTTATTTCAATGAATGGCATTGGAAAATCTAAATGGATTAAAGATTTATTCGGCGATAGAAGTTTTAAAACAAGAGTTACTAATATATTAGAAACAAAAAAATCAATTAATCCAAAAGTATATAAATCTTTTATTAAAGCTATTTCAGAATACGATTTTATTTTAGAAAGTATTAGACATTATAATTCACCAAATGAAACAAATAAAGAAATTGAAGAAAAAGAAAAGAAAAATTTTATTACAAGAGAACCAAATGGTAAAGCTGTTTATACAATAGATTTAGATAAAATAAATAAAATTGTAGAAAAATTTAAAGTAAAATTATCTGCTCGAGAGTATAATCATTTTAAAACATTTTTAGCTAATATGCAAGTACAAACTGATAAAAGTATTTCTATCAGATTTTTAAATGAGTGTGTTAAAAATATATATATGATTGTAATTGATAATTACTTTAATGAAAATAAAAAATAATATATAAAATATATATAAATAATTTACTTAAATTTTATTTTTTTTGTTTCTAGCTAAAATGACTTTGCAGTATATACCAAAGTTAAGCAAAATAGTAGTAGATATTAATGACTACAGAGAAATTTCTATTAAATCTAATAATTATTTTATAGTAATTGATAGCAGAGAAAAAAAACTAATTTATGCTGCTAGTATTTTACTAAGTAAAAATACAGATAAAATATTAAATTTTATAACAGCTCAATTAATATATGGAGATATACATTTATGTTATATAGACGATTCAGGAGTTATTACTATAGTTGCGATAATAGAACGTAAAACGTCTAAAGATTTTACTTCAAGCATAAAAGATAAAAGACTAAATAATATTAAATTATTATCGGATTACTGCAGTATTAATAATATTATTCCGTTTTTACTTTTAGAGGGTGTAAATAAATTATATCCAAAAGCGCCAAAATGGGAAGATAAAAATTTAATATGCAAAACTTATACAAATAAAATAAATGATATGTCTATAAGAATGTCTTTATTACAATTAGTTGTCAAATATAACATTAAACTTTTACTGTCTAGTTCACAATTCGACTCTATTATACAACTTTCCGCATTGTTTAAATACTTAGTCGCTACTACTAATAGTTTAGCAAAAAATAATAATAAAGAAATATTTAACATATATAGCAAAAAAAAAGAAATATCTATGATATCAGAATTAGAAACTACAAATATTTATGAAAATTTTAAAATATGGCGGGTAAAACAAAATAAAAAAGCTATAAATAATATATTTAACTGCTTTGAACGCGGCAAAAATAATATTAATAATAATTTTTTTATTACTTTATTGTCATTCAATGATGAAGGTATTATGTTAAATTACACTAACGATTGTTGTAATTTAATTAATTATTATATAATTAATTATAACCATTATATTGATAATAAGCTGTTTTTTCGAGAACAATTAATAGATGGTTATTATAATATTATATTTTACTCTAATATTAATAATAAACTAAATATAAAAAAAACCACTATAAATAATTTCTGCTTAACTTTAGCTAATAATATTTATGAAGTATATGCTATTAATAGTGAAAATTTTTATAATACTAGTATCTTTTCATATAATAATAATTTAAATATTTATAATGATTTAATTAAATTAGTTATTATAGATAAATTAGGTATAGCAGCTTTAATTAATATTGATATATTATACTCTGCAAGTAATAGCGAAAATAAAAATATAAATAATATAAAGAATATAACAGCAGATTTAATTTATCAGCAGTATTTAAATAAAGAATTTATACTTGATCCATTTAATACAATATATATTAATAATGATATTATATACTGTATTTTTAGCGCGGATTTTATAGTTAGTGATTTTTTTAGTATATTATATTATTTTCTTATAAAAACAAAACTAATTAAAGATTATAATAATATAGACGAATGTAGATTAGTATTAAATAAAAAACATTCTATTAACTGCATTTATAATAATAATATAAATATAACATGTATTTGCGAGTTAATTATAAATTTATCTGTATTAATATTTAACAATAATAGAGATAAAATAAATTTTCTGCTAAACAGTATAAATAATAATAATATAAATATAGTTAATCATAATGTTTTTTGCGGAGTAATAATTAATAAATGCTTATGCGGTCAAGAATAAATATATTACTACTCTTCTTCTTTAGATAAACCTGCTAAAAATCTCCCATTTTCGTAATCTTCTGGTTCATCTTTTCTAAAATCTAAATCTTCATTATCTTCTTCATTTATTAAATTATCTTTATTTTCTTCTTCTTCGATAAATTCATTTGAAGAATCTTCTAAATTAGCAGAAGTATTATTATTATCTTCATCGTCATTATTGAATAGATTATTATTATATTTGTCGTTATTTGACAGCTTTTTATTATATACTTTTGTATATTTAATATAATTATTATAAATAACTTTAATGGTATAAATTAAAATTTTAAGATTTAATTTTGATATAACAAAAGCAAAAATATTATATATAACGCCTTTTAAATACATTATAAAGAAATTCATATCTTGAAATATATTATTATCATTACTTGCTAATATTATATTATTAAAATTACATATTTCATTTTTTTCTATTATTATATCTTTTATAATTTTCCGCTTTGATTCATCTTCATTATTATAAAAACTATTTTTTATTATATTTAATATTTCTTTCTCATCATCATCATCTGTTAAAGTGTTTTTATTTAATATTCTACTTAAAATTCTAATTAAATATAGAATAACAGAAATAAGATAATTATCATCGTTAATTATTTTATCAAACATAGATTTAATATTTTTATTTTCATTTAATATTTTTTCTAGCAGTTTAGAGTTTGTATTATTTTTTAATATAATATCACGTACTATATTTTTTTTCTCAATATAGTATTTTTGATTTAAATCATTATTTGTATTTGTTTGTTTTATTATAGCCATTACTTGTTTATCTAATTTATCTTTATATTTATTATAGTAGTTAACAGCAGTAGTAGAATTAATGTCCCAATTACTGATATAGCCGCATGCTGAACATTCTATATTATTTGATGAATAAGTATGAGATATATTAACAGGGCAGAATTTTTTTATTTTTGCTAAAAATTGTTTAACTTTTATAATATTTATTATTTTATCTAAGTTAGTAGAGTATTTTTCTATATTTTTATAGTCCCAGCCGCAAACACTGCATTTAATAATACCATTATTATCTCGTTTAAAATCATGTTTATCGCCGTTTAAATCATATAATATATATAAAGGCGGTTTAATATTATTTTTATATTTATTAGAATTTATCACATTATAATCGAAATAATAATAATCTTTATTAATAAGAATAAAATCTTTTTGATAGTTTTTTGGGTATATATTTATTATATTATATACATCTTTATTTGTTATCATGCTGTTGAAAAATAAATCTCCATCTATTTTTGCATCATAATCTAAAGCAACAAAAATTCTTTTATCTGGAATTAAATAATTCCACTTTATATTTAATCCTATTCTATTATTTTGTCTTAATTTATTAGTTTTGCTGTTTTTAATGTAATTTAATATAATACCTATATTAGAATGAATATTAGTTATAGCTTCATTATATATTTGTGAGTATTCTACAGCATGTGTGTTTTTATTAAGAGATATAAATTGATTGTACATGTTAGTAAGTATATCATATATATTACCAGTTATATCTAGCAGTATTATAAAGCCTCCTTTAGTAGTTTTTAATTTTTTGCTAAGTATATTAATAAAAGCAGCGCAGTATATCATAGCGAAAATATTTAATACGTCATTTTTCATTTCATTAGATAATATATTATTTTTTAAATAATTTTGCAAATTAGTTTGTGTTATTTGATATATGCAGGGTATACACATATCAATAACATCTTTTTTGGTTAAAATAGTTTCATTTGTAGTTATAGATGGTAGTCTAATATATATATTAATATATTTATATATTAATTTATATAATTTATCATCTGCCATTTCTTTATATATATAGTCGTCTAAAGAGTAATATTCCATAGATTGCATACTATCATAATCAAATAATTCTGATTTACATATTTTACATACAGCTGTTTTTTGTTTTCTGTTATATATAATATAATTACTAATAGCGTTTTTTTTATTAAATTCGCTATCATCTATCATTTTAAGTAGTATTATATTATGAGGACATATCATGTTTTCACCGCATGAATTGCATATTATCATTTGCTCGCGATTATACATATTATCATAATAATCTTCTAATTTCTTTGCATTTTTCTTTATATTAAATTTAGAAGTTTTATTTGAATACATTATATTATAAATTAATAATTTATGCGGGCAGGAAATTTCTATAGATGATGTTTGGTCGATTTTTGTAAATTTTTCTAAATAATCATTTATTTTTTGCTTTATAGATTCGCTAAAATTAGTATCATCATATATATTTAAATAATATTCATTTAATATGTTTTTAATTATATCAATATTATTAGAGTTTTTATATTCTTTTTTTCTTGATTCCGCGACGCTTTTGATATCGTCATAATTCATTACAATATCAAAATATTTGCCCTCCATTAAAGAATTTATATCTGAGTTAATACCAATTTTATAATTTTTTATTTTATGCATTGAATTAATAATATTAATTATTGTTTTTGTTATTCCTATTTCATTTAATTTAATATTATATTCTTCATTTGCAGAAATATTTATAATTTTAATATTTTTATCAGCGAATTGCTTTAAATTTTTCACTATTTCTTTATTATTTTCATTTCTAATAAGAATATGTCTTAATTCTTCATATTCTTTATCATTTTCATTGCAGACATCTTTAAAGTTAACTATAATATACTTTGAACCAAATTTAATATTTTTAATCTGTGTATACTTTCTATTATCATCAAGTATTATACCATAACCATCTCTTAATGGAAATGATGCTTCTTCTTTAAATTTAAAGCAGGGTATTAAAGATGTTTCATTTATATTAACACAAGTATTATAAAATTCCGCTAACTCAGATTTAATATCGCCAAATACATCTACTAAACGAGAGTATATGTCTGCTATATTTTTTATATTTTTATATTTTAAATAATATGGTTGTATAGTTTTATGATTTAAATTATTTATAGAAGTAGATATACTAGTATTTACTGTTATTACAAAATCTTCTTCTTCCATTTTTTTTTTATTTAATGCAAAGAAGAATATATATGATATAAATTTATTACTATTAAAAAAATAAAAAAAAATATACGTTAAAAAAAAATTCTTTTAAATTTAAAAATATTAATTGTTTAAATAAATATTTAGCACTTCTATTGATTTTTCTCCATAGTCGTCATAAATTCTACATATAAATTCATTTATCATTCTTCTATAATCTATTATCAATTTCAAGGCAGAATTATTATCTATTATAATAGGTATATCTGTATTTTCTGTGTGTTTTTTATCTATAGTATATATATCAAATATATCTACATAATAATAATAATTACCAGAATTATTTTTAGCAGCGATTTTGCTATATTCTTTTAGTTTATTAGTAATAATACTTAACAGATTTACTTTTATTTTATTATCAGTAGCGGCGTTTTTTGATTCTATATAATCTTTATCTTCTATCATTAGAGAATTTAGTTCTTTTATATTAATTTCCTCATAATTATTAGTATTTATATAAAGCGGCTTAAAATAAAGCGGCGATATAATTAAATTTAAAAAAAGTATATTCATTATTTTTACATCAACTATAATACCATATAATTTATCATCTGCTTTTATAGCAGCTAATTTTTCTAATATTATTCCCCATTCTTTATATTTTTCTATATATTTTTTATTAAATTTTTGAATACCTGTTATATACATATATATTTGATCATTTTTATCACGAGCAGTTATATTATTAAAACTACATATACCTATATCGTTTTTAATATCTGAATTTAATTTAAAATTACATATTATACTATTAACATTAAAATTAGCAGCTTTATATTTAAATTTAATTGAAACATTTGTTATAATATCATCATCATGTAATAAAGATCTATTTGTTTCTGTTATTTCTAATATATCAATACATACATTATTATTTATTATTTTATCTAAAAATAAATCATATATTTTTTTTTCTATAAAGTCTTTACTGTTTGTTTTAAAATCTATATCTGTAATTAAGTTAACAATTAATTTGCAGGTATAATACTCGTCATTGATGCTAAGTGATGTCATTTCTTTATTATATACTAAAATATATCAATTTTTATTAATTTCGCTTAAAACTTTATTGTATAATTCATATTTATCTGTTTTGTCGACTAAAATTGATACATTTAATAAAGGCATATACTCATAAATATTTATTTCGCCGTTTTCAGCAGTAGTATAAAAGAATTTTCGCTCTATGTTATCTATTTTAACAATTATAGAAGAGCCTTTTTTCTTTACCTTTTCATAGGCTATACATGGAGATGGCGACTCAACGTCGAGAAATATATCATCAGTATATAGCGGCATATTATTTGACTGGCAGCCAAAGCAGCTATATTTTTTATTGTCGCAGTTTATTGAAGCTTCTTTTAAAGCAGTAAGGAAAGTTTCGTGTATGTTAAAATCTTTTATATTTCTAATATACATTAGATACTCACGAGTACCCTTTTTTTCATCTTCTAGGCGTGGACAGTTGAGTATATATATATTCCACTGAACATCGCTAATATTTGTAGGAATAGCTGATACAAGAATAACTACTTTAACTATTCTATCTTGTTTAGGCATATCTGCTAATGAGCCTGGCCTAATAGCTCTTTTATATATCTGAATTTCGGAGCTTTTAGTTTGTGGCGGTGAAAACATAATAACTAAAGTAGCATTCATAAAATTATAACCAACTTCACCTACAGTACTTATTATAACAACTTTTAATAGATCGCATTTTATATTGTCTCTAGAATTTGCTATTTTCATTATTTGTTCTCTTTTTTCCATTTTTGTTTCACCTATTAATACTCCAAATTTAATATTATTTTCATTTAATACGCGTATTAATTCTGGCAGTATAGAGTGCCTTGTTATATATATTATAGCCATACGTTTTGTAGCCTTTACATAATCTATTGTTTTACTATATTTTTCTTTAACACCCGATATACATAAATTAAAGCTTTCATTAGAAGCAGAAATGTTAACTTTTTTGCCATATTTAACTGTAAATTCGCGCGAATCAGTTATAGGTGCTTTATCTTCTCTGCTCTGGCGAATTTCAATCATTCTATATGTCATATAAGTAGAAAATTCTTTGTCGCTCATAGTGCATAAATCAATATCAGGTCCTTCTAAATTTGGTATATCTACTGTTTCTTCCTCTGATGGAGTATAATATATAAGTCCATAAAGTCGCCGCATAAAAAGTTCTTTATTATTTATACTGCCGTCATTTTTAGTAAAAATAACTTTAAAGTCTTCAAATGTTTCAGGTATTAAAGGATTATAACGTCCGCCAGTATCTACAGCTAATGTGTTTAAAAATTTTAGCTCAAAAGGATCATTTTTTATAGGTGTGCCAGTAAAAAAGTAAATTCTATTAGTTGCATTAAGTTTTTTTAAAAATTCGTAAAATAAGTTAGCATAAATCGATCCATGAACAGTTTTATGAAATAAAGCATCGCATTCATCTACAATAAAAAGTTTATTGTTTATATACTTTATATTTCTATTATTTTTATCTGTCAGAATTTTTTCTAGTTTAATTCTAATTTCTAAATCACTTAATGATTCTTCATTTTCAATCATCATTTGCTTATATGAGTCGCTTTTAGATAATGAGATAAATTTAACATTTTTATTCATATAATTTTCTACATTTTGTATTCCTTTTTTACCAAATTTAGGTATCATTTGCATTAAAACTCTTTTAACATACTCATGTTGAGTTTTATGTATTAAGGCGAATGTAGTTTTACCTATAGCGGCGGCATTTGCTATCATAGGTGTATATGTAAATGTTTTACCTGAACCACATTCCATATAAGCTAATAATCCTTTACTATTTTTAATTTGATACTTGCGAGTAAACTCATAAAGAAGAAATTGATGAAATAGTAAAGTTGTATCTAAACCTGGTTCTCTTCTAATACTGTTTATTATTTCATTTATTCGTGTAAACATATTAGTAACATTAGATTCTATTAAAATTAATTTTTTCTTTGATATTTCTTTCTCTTTAGAGTCATTATTATTATAATTATCATTATTATCAGTCATTTTAATATAAATAAAATATATATATATATTAATTTATTTAAATTTATTAATTAATTATATTAAAAATATAGTTATTAAGCAAAAAAATGAATAAAGATAATAATATTACAGATTATATAAAAGAACTTAAAAAATTAGAATTAACTGATTATTGTTTTATAAATCCTACTATAATAAACTATAATAAATTAAATGATTTTAGTTTATCATCGTCTATAATAGCTTATAATGACTTAATCGAACTAATTAAAAAAACAAATGGAAATAATAATATTATTACAAATTTATGTAAATTTGTAAAACATAATATTAATTGGGATGAAAATGAAAAAAAACTTATATGTGAATGTTATCAAATAAAAGAACACATTATAGAAAAAACAATAGAACTATTTAAAAAAAATATTAAATGTGGAAATGAAAATATTGAATATATGAAAACTATATATAAGAATATATTAGATAAAATGAAAAAAAATGATTTTACAGAAATTTGTTATTGTTTAGATTTAAGATATTTAATAAAAAATATAAATTTTAAGCATTCTAATTGTAATTATAATTGTAATGATTATGAAAAGAATGCTAATAATAATTGTTATAGATGTATATATTTATCAATACTTGATTTAATTAGATATTATAAAGTAAAATTTATAATATTTGAATTATATAAATTTAACGGAAATAATAAAAATTGTGATTATAATTTATCAACTATGTGGAGCAATATTATAAAAGAATTTCAAAATTGTATAAATATAGCTTTTTTTAATAATTGTAATGATAGTTGTTTAATTGAAAAATTAATTTATAATAAAATAAAACCTTTATTGAGTAAATTTGTAGCAGCATATTATTATCTTATTACTTTGTTTATAAGATTAGTATATACTATATACTATGAATACTACTATACAGATAATAGTAATAATTATTATAAATTTCTAGAATCTTTTCAAATATATATATCTAAAACATTTAATAATTTAAATTCTATATTGGATTGTTTGTTTGCTACATCTAATGATCTAAGATATAAATTTTTAGATATTTTTTCACCGCAAAAAACAGAATATAAAGAAAAATTTTTTTCTTTTGCAGAATATAGTAATAATAATTTCAAAGAACTTAGATCGCTTTTATTAAGCAAACAATTTAAAGAAATTATTGCAGAAGAATTAAAAAAATACTAAATAAATTAATTAAATTAAAAAAAAATATTAATAATATTAATATTAATATATTATTTATACTAAATTAAAATCTTGGCAAAAAAAAATATTAATATTAATATATTATTTTTTTATACGTGGTTAATATTTAAATAAATAAAAAAAAATTAATTAAATTTAATATAAATTATATATATATTAATTTTTCACCCAATGCGCGCTATATAATTCTAATTTATTTAAACTATTGTTATACTTATATAATAATAATATACTATTATTATCTTCATCAAAATATGTTACACTTATATTTTCTACACTAAATACAACACAAGCGTATTTTATATTTCTTTCTTTGCTTTTTATATTTTGCATATGTTTATTTATATTAATGAATATTTTTATATCTTCTTTTGATGGTAGCGCTGATGCATTAGGATGTGTGTGCCAAAAAAATCTGAAATGTTCTTCGTCGTCATGCGCTGGAAAACATATAATTGATTTTACTGATGATGAATCATCGCCAAACATAAATACATCGCATAATATTAGCGACTTGTCATTAGTTGTTTTTTTATAGGCTAAAGTGCCTGAATATTCTACTTTCATTTTATTTAGAAAAGTAAATAAATAATTTAAGTTTATGTAATTATAAAAAAAATTTATCTCTTCTAAATCTAGAATATTTGTCATTAAAATAGTGTTTATATAATTTTAAATAGTATAAATAAATATTATAAGTTTTTCTCAATAACAAAAGAGAGATAATGTTAGCATTATTTTTCCTGCCTGAATGTAAATTTTATAATAGTCGCGTAAATAAAAATATACAAATAGATGATATTTTATATAATAAAAACGATAAATGGGAGCAAAATTTAATATCATTCAAGGAAGCTTTAAATGAATTAATGGATGATTTATCTGCTAATACTTATGGATTTGAACTAAAAGATGAATATAAATCAAAAGGATCAAACAGATTTAATAAAACACTAACAACTTTACATAATGATTTAAAAACCGCTAATGAAAAGTATACTGTAAGAGATATAATCAAAGGATTGCGCAAAATTTGCTATAAAGATATTATTAAAGGCGGCAGTAAAGATAATAGAACTATAAATCAGGTTATTTTAAAAATAATAGATGATTATAGGCATGAATATGGGTATGATCCTGATATATTTTATATAAACGATGAGTTAAAAAAAATATGCGCAGATGAAAAAATATCATTAAAGTTTATGGATAATAATAATGCTATTAAACTAATAAAAATATTACTAGGTATTGATGCTAAAGAGTTTAAAGATAATAGCGAAAATGAAGAAATTATAACTGCTAAATATAAAACAAGTGATGATCTTATCAATATATTCTGCAAATTAGCAAGTAAATATAATAATAACTTATATAATAATGATATTAATAATATTAATTTAATAAGTGAATCAAAGAAAAAAGATATTATAAATAGTGTATTAAATATATATGGTAAATCTACTATAGGTGAATTATTACATACTTCAGCGGCGTTTAATAGAGATGCGCGGAAATTTGACGATAAACAGATAATAAAAGTAGAGAAATTTTTCTATAAATTACCTGCTTTAAGATCGTCTAGAGAATGGCTAACAAATATAACAATAGATTCTATATTATTTAGATTTTCTATACAGTATCCACACTATTATCCGTTAAAAACATCGCCGCAGAATTATATGGATTGTCCTAATGATACTCTAAATGATTTTAGTTTACGCGACGCTATAAAGAAAAATATATCTATAATAGGTGTAGTTTTTAATACTGCTAATTATAATGAAAGTGGTAAACATTGGGTTACAGTTGTTATTAATATGAGAATTAGGCCAAACAGAATATTATACTTTGACAGTAATGGATTAAGTGCTTGCGATAATATATTAAATTGGTGTAAAAAGCAGTATAAAGAAATGCTCGCTATTAGCGCTGAATTAAATACTGAGGCCCCTATTTTTATAACAAATAATATCTCGCACCAAAAAAGCAATACAGAATGTGGTGTTTATTGTATAGCGGTACATCTTACAGAACTTAGCGAAAACGCAAATCAGCTAGATATATGGCTAGGGTCTAGAATATCAGATACAATAATTTATAAGTTAAGAGAAAGTTTATTTGTTGATTATAACAAAAAATATAAATAATTTTCCTATATTAAATGGATTTAAATATAAATAAATATATAATTTTTTTCTTTGTAGCGGCTATATTTATTATAATAATATTGCTAATGAGAGTTATAATGAAACAAGAGAATATAAAACATAAAAGATATGAATATAACGCCGCTATATATCCACCGCGACTATGGAATAATAATAAGTATGAGCATAATAAACATATTTATTCAAAAACATATTATATTAGGCGTTAATATATTTTTTCTGTTTAGTGGGGGTCAAAATTCAAATCAAATAGAGGAAAAAAAAATTGAATATAATATATATACTATAATAAAATTATTATTAATAGATAGATAATGATTAATAATATTTTTAATGATTATATAGAAATAAAGAAAGTGGTAATAAAATATTCTCCTTCTATTAATTATCTTAGCGAAAATTTTTATATTGTGAAAAATTTAGTTAAAGTTCCTTATAAAGTTGACGGGCATTTTATATTGACAAATTATGAAAAAACTAAATTAATGCATCCAACTATAAATACATTTGAACTTTTAAATAATAAACAACATAGAAAAAATTTAAAAAATAATTCTAATATTATATTCATTAAAAAAACACCGCAAAATATAAAATTAATATAAATAAAATAAATATATAGTATTATTAATTGATATAAATTTTATTTTTTTTTTATTTAATTAAACAATACATTTATATTTTATGGAGCAGCAACAAGAAAAAACACAACAGCTATTTAATAATAATACTACTGAAAGTACCTCAAATAAATTTAATTTTAGCGGAAGTATTAATGCATATTTAACTAAATCTTATTCAAATGATGCAAATAAAAACGAGCCAGAAAATTTCATTGGAGCAGTTCATATTAAACTTGTACCTACTCAAAATACTTTAGATAATTTAATAAAAATAACAAATAATGATATGTGTTTTAATACAATACATAATAATGCTAAATTCAGTATAGATAATCAAGAATTAATAAAGCTTTTATTTACTACATATGATAATAAGTTTACTAATAATTCATGCGACATTATTAATAATAACACATATCCGCCGCTAAAAACTTTACATTTATTATAATATAAATAAATAGATTATATATTTAAATTATAGGAGATTTTTTCAATCCTTGAAATAAAAAATTATGATAAATATTAATTATATTTTTTTTGTCTTTATTTGGCGTGCTAGAATTAAGTAGATTGAAATTCGGGCTATTTATAAATTCATATGAATAAATATCTGTTTCATCTGATATATTATCTGCAGACATTAATGTTATTTCTATTGGAAATTCTGATTTTACTATTTCTATATTAACTAGATTAGCGTCAAATGTTCTTATATCGTTAGATTTATAATAATAAGTTTTTTTATAATCATTATCTGTTACTAAGTTTAGCCGCGAGATAGCTATCATAGGAATATTATCATTTATTTTTATATAATGTATAAGTAAATTTGGCGCAATAAAAGTAGATGTAGGATTAACAGTAATAGTAGAAGTAGTCAATCTAGCATGTTGAAGATAAAAAATGCAGTAAGAAGATAACATATTACTGCTGCATTTATTATTTAATTTTACTCCCTCAAATTCTTTACTAATTATACCAGGCTCATCATTAATAAAATTAAATAAATTGCTAGTAAAAGTATACATGCTTGTATTATTTATATACATTTTTCACCATGGAAAAAAAATATATTTTAAATTTATTAAATTTATTAAATTATATTGCCTTTTTTATCCATATCTAATATTATATTATAAATATTATATAAATTTCGCTTTATATTATCTGTTTTATTAGGATTAAATATACTAATGTCATTAGTAATATAACGTTTAATATCATCTGCAATTTTATTAAAATTATTCTCATTCTTCATAAATTTTAGCAAATCTTTACTATTAAAAAGTTTATAATATTTACACCGAGCAATGAAAGAAGAAAACATTACACTAAATGTTGTTATTTTACTTAAATCTTTATCAAGTCGTGATTTTTTTATATATTCTAGCATATTAGCATACATAGTCATACTGAAGGCTAATATATTTTTCTCTTCAGCAGGTATATAATTTATAGAATTATCTTTTGTTTTGTAGTTTAATATAGTAAAATTTTCATAGCTTTTAGTTATGTCGCGATATGTTTGAATAAGATCATCATAGTTAATTAATTTTTTATCTATTAAATTTCTTTTGATGTAATATAGAGTTATATTTATAAAATTATCTATAATCTTTGCATCTTCGCTGCCAAAAATCAAAGATAATTTTTCTATACCAAAACTTTTATATCCCATTACGTAGCAGCCATAAATTTCGTATAATAGTAACAAATTATTTTTTACTTGAGTAGGATTATTTTTTTCTGCTTGTTGTACTTTTTTATTATTTATAGCTATATAGATATAAGATAAATTTATAGCTAATATATCTTTTACAGCTAGAAAAAATACTGGATTATTTATAATATGAGAAGTATCTTCAGCGGAAAAAACCAATAAATGAACAGGAAAAGTTATATAGTCGTTTTGTGTAAATATATAAATATTCCATGGAGCTACTGTAGAAGATAAATTATAATTAACAGTAAAAGAATATTCATAATCTATTAAACATGGTATTTCTTTTTCGCCGTTAAACATAATATTAGGTGTTTTAGCGTCGCCATGTATAATGTATTTTTCATTGTTATTAGCTGAAGAAATATTATTATTTATTATACCATTTGACATAACACTATTATAATTATATGCTTTATCTATTATAGATTTAAATATAGGAGATTTAAATAATAATGTATATTTGTTAGTGTTTTGTTCGCTAAGAATAGTATTATTTTTTCTTTGCTCATACAAAGGTGACATACAAATTGCAGTAAATATTTGTTTATTATATATATTAGTTGGATTTATAAACTTAATTAAGCCTATATTTAATACATGTTCAAATCCATGAATATTTACATTTCCTAGCAGAATATCTTCATATCTTTGCAGCTGAGCTATATTAGAATCATTATTATTATTATGTACAAATATTTTAAATACTATTGCATTATTATCTGAATGTTTAATATCATCTGTTTTTGTTATTATAATATCATTTTCTATATAGTTTTCTATCTTGCTGATATTTTTAATAATATTTTCGCCGCAATAATTTGTTATTGTAAATTTAAATACAGCATTAGTAGAAGAATAACTATTGCCGCTAAAATCATTAATATTACTATTATTTAATGTTATATCTTTACTATCATTATTATGAAATATATATTTAGGTTTAAATAATATTTCGTCTTTAATCTTAAATTTTATTATATTATTTTTTTTTTCTGCCATAAGTTATTTAATATTTTAAAAAAAATAATAAAATCAAATTATCAATTAATATATTAATTAAGAAATACAAATATTACATATTATTAATTATGTTATTTAGCAGTTTATCTTCAGCGCTCATTATCATTTTAGACTGAGAATCAAAACTATTATTACTTTTTTTATTACTACTAGTAATAGAGGCGGTGCTAACAGTATTAGTATTTTTATTAAATATATTACTAAATGATATTACGCCTTTCATATATAAAAATATTACTATTAACAGTAATACAGTTACTGCTATTATTATATATATAATATATCTTTCCATTAAGATAAGATATTTATAACATATTAAAATAAATTTTATTACACTGTTTGGAAAAATATTAGCAAAATCATTAAATGAATTATTATTATATAATAATATATTTAACTGATAATTTACTACTAATTCTAGATTTAAATGATTTTGCTAATTATATATTTATATTATTGTTTGATTAACTTGGCGAAAATTGGTTATAATAATAAATTTAAATTTAAATTATATTAAATAAGTGAAAATGAATATAGAAAATATTAATAAATATATAATTAAGTAAAATTAGCGTCAAAAAACAAAAGTATTATTATAATAAATATTTAAATAAAATATCTTTTAACAATAATTTAATATAATAAATATTTTTAGAGCTATTTTAAATATCAAGATTTAACAGAATTAATAGAAAAAAAATATAAATTTATAATTTACTAATGTAATATTATATATATGTAAAATAAATAGCAAATAAAAAATAATATTCTAATATTATTTTTTCTAATAATAACTAAATATTTACTTTTACTGCAGCTCTTTATTAAAAAATGTTTTTTAACTGTTTTTTATAATAAATCTTAATAATGATAAGATTTAAAACAAAATATAAATCAATATTATAAATATCTTTTTGATTTTGTATATATAGTACTTTTAAAAACAGTTCCTTTAAAAATGGAAAACAAAATTATAAATTCTGATTTAGAAAAATTAAAAAAAGAAATAAAAAATATTACTAGTATTCTTATTTCTTATAATTTTGATGACGGAACATTTAAACAAGGTAAATTTGAAACTTCACTAGGAATATTATGGCTTTTTCAAAATCTAAAATCTATAAAAAATAAGAATATTGATCTAATTGATGTAAATAATTTATATAGTGAAGAAGAAATAGAATGTAATTTATGTTATCGTTATAAAAGTGAAAAATATAAAGATCCTAATACTATTATTGAAGAATCAAAAAATAATTATCAAGTTTTAATTAAATATATATTATATAATAATAATTGCTATAATAATAAATTGAATTTATCAAAATTTTTATTCGATTTATTTAAAGAAAAAATAAACGATTATTATATAGTTATAACGCATAGAGGAAATATAAATAATCTAGAATTTGAAAGTATAACTGAAAAAAATTTTAGTAATCATAAATTTATAGAAAACACTTATTTTTATTATTGTTTATATAAATTAGCAATGTTAGCGTATAGTAATAAATTTAAATTAAAAATATATTTTGCAACTATGGAAAAGCTATTCAAATGTGATAAAGAAAATAATATAGATGATATTAACAAATTTAATAGTATTGAATTAGGTACTAAAGAACAAAATGACTATTATAATAATAAAATTATATATGAAATTCATAAAGATAATATTAAAGATAATATAAATTATTTATTATATTATATAATTATATCTATATTAAATTTAAATTATAATGAAGTAAAAAAAAATAGAAATGAACTTGAAGCAAACTTATATCCGATAGTAAATCTAATTTGATTTTACTAATTATATTTTTAAAAAAAATGAATAATAAAATAGAATTTAGCGAAATTGAAAAACTTATTAATGTTATGAAATATAGTGATTATTTTAATGCAGTTTCAATATCTAAATTATTATATAAAACAAATTCGGATAATAATCTTGGTGAGTATAAATTATATATTATTCCTAAAAAAAATATAAATAATAATGAAAATAATATTTATATTGACATTGATTATCCTTTACATATGTATAATATAATAGCAATAAAAAAATGTTATGAAATAAATAATAATATGACTGATAATTTACAAAAATTAGCAAAATTATTATCTAAAATAATTATAGAAAAAATAAATAATTATTATTTTATTATAGTCAATAATAATAAAAACATTAAAGAAAAAAATATAAATATTAAAAATATTTTTACTGCAGATTCTACAAAGAATACTTATTTATATTACTGTTTGTTTAAAGCAGCTGTATTTGCTTGTAATAATAATTTTAAATTTAAAATATATTCTACAACTTTTAAAGAAATGAATAATTTATTATTAGCAATGAGAAATCAAGACATTAATTTCAATTTAGAAGATATTGAAAATTATGATTCTATAGAAATAGGTACTGAAGAACAAAAAGAATATTATAATAATAAAATTATTACTGATAACGATTTTTTATCAGCTAAAATAAATACAAATTCTTTATTATATTATATTTTAGAATTAATATTAAATATTAATGAGTATGATAAATATAAAAATTATAAATATTTATTACATAAAATAATAAATTTAATAGCATAAAATATATAATTATAAAAAAAAAATAAATATTAATGTTTATTTTTTTCCTAAAAAATATTTTTCTTTATATTTATCTGTTTTATTTTTTAATTTTAAATATTGATAATATAATATATTTATCTGCTTTATTTTTTAATTTTAAATATTGATAATATAATATATTTATCTGCTTTATTTTTTAATTTTAAATATTGATAATATAATATATTTATCTGCTTTATTTTTCAATTTTAAATATTGATAATATAATATATTTATCTGCTTTATTTTTTAATTTTTCTATAAATATTTTTATTTTATTAATTTCTATTTCTGATAATTTTAATTCAGATAAATATTTATTATTCGATATTAAATCTAATCCCATAAATTTTATAATATCATGTAAAATATTTACAAATTTTTTATATAAATGATGATAATAATAATAAATAGGATTTTTGTAAATTTTAGTTAATAATTCATTTATTCTTATTGTAATATAATCTTTTTTAATTGTTGCTAATTTTTCATTATTTATTGTTTTTTCTTTTATATCTTCTAAATTCTCTAATAAAAAATTGTTAAATTCTTTATAATTTTCAACACAATGTTTATCAGTATTATTTAAATTAAAATTTAAAAAATATATATTTTTTTTTGTTTTATTAATTTTTTTAAATAAATTATTAATAGTAATAATTGATAATATATATTTAATATTTTTATCTTCTTGATCTTCACGTGTTAGTAAATTTTCTGTTATTGTAAAATCTTTTTCTAAAGAACAAGATATATTATTATTATAAATATTTATTGGAGAATTATACATTACATCAATAATACTTAGATAAAAATTTTTATTTAAATGATTTAAAAATATTTCGAATAAATTATTATAATCAAAATCATCTATATTATTTATATTTTTTAATATATATTCGATATTTGATTTAAATAATAGTTTTCTATTTTCATCATAATCTATTGTTTGATGTTTATTTTCTTTTATTTTTATCGGTATATATACTATTTCAATAGTAAATTTAGCATTTTTTTCATCACAGCATTTTTTACTTAGATATAATAATTGTTTATTATCATCGTAATCTTTTATTGATGTTATTAATTCATTTGATAATATTAAATTATTACTCATTTTATTTTAAACAATATTAAATATAAAATCAAAATAAAAAATATAATAATATATATTTATTTATTTTCTTTTTTTTCTATTATATTAGTATTTGATAATAATTTATCAAACATAGATTTTTGCTCAACACTAGATGGATCAGGTAAATATGGATATATATTATATATAGTACCTGTTTTAATATGCGACAAATATCTTTTAATTAAAAATTTTAATAAAGATGGATAATATTTTTCGTTAGAAGCAATACAATCTAGTGTCTCAAATTCAGTATCTAATTTTTCAAAGTAAAAAGATAATATATTATTTTCTTCATTAGTAAAACAAGGAATAGGTTTATCGTTTAAAATCATTAATAATGGAGTAGTATAATCATATATATTAGATATTATACGTTTACTTTTATCATTTTTACATATTTCTTTAATAGCGCGTTTTAAATTTGTATAAGTTACTAAATTATAATCTATATTCATTATATCATAATAAGGTTTAATAACATAGTTGCAGTAATTAATTAAATCTTTTTTTGTTATATCAGTTGTATTTACTTCGAATTTATTTATCCATTTAGAGAAATAGTTTTTTCTGTTTGTTATTACATGAGCTATTTTAGGTCTTTTAGGGCGTTTTATATTTTTTATTTTATCACAAGTATTTATTTCATTTATAAAATTATATATATTTTTTTTTATTTCTTTTTTTATTTTTTTATCATTTATATATTTTAGCGCTTCGTTATGATACATTAATATATTTTCTATTTTGTTATTTTTTTTGTCTATAGAATAAGCCATACTAGATATAAACATAATAATATCATTAACACTAAATTGTGTTTCGTCGTTTTTATTAATACATTCTTCTATTATAGTAATTACGTTATTGATTCTGTCATTAATATATGAAGGTATATAATTCATTTTATAGTAGAAAATTTTTCAATATTATAACAGAAAAATATAAATATTTATTTTTTCTGCTAACAAGATAATATGAAAATATTTTCTACTGAAGATAAATTTAAAAATACAAATAAGAATAATTATATAGCATTTTTTATGAACTAAAATACAAAGTATTATAAAGAAATAAAAATATTTTATAGCTATAAATGTATATTTTTTTTCTGCTAATTAAATTTTAAATATTATATTATTTATTTATTTAAATTTACTATTAATAATTTCTCAATATAAATTTGCTTTTTTATTAGAATTTTTAATTAAAGTATTAATTAATAAAACATCTTTATAGCGTGAATTGTAATTAAAATAAAGAAAAAAATTGTAAGGAATACAAAAAGAAAAAAATATTAAAATTTATTTTAAAGATTATAAACAGCTACTGCTAATCGCTAATATATAAATATAATTATTTAATTATTTTTTGCTAAATTTATTTATAATCTATTTATTTTTTAATCTTATTCTAACTAGATTAAATTAATAAATAATTTAGAAAAAACAATTATTCAAATATAAAATTTTATATTATAAATAAAATAAAAATATATATTATTTAAATATGTTTATTTGTTTGAATTTTCTATTTATAATTATAAATGTTTATTAAATTAAATAATATAAATAAAAATGAATATTATTAGTAATATCAGTATTAATGATAATTCTCAATGTAAAAATTTATGTTTATCAGAGTGTTTTTTTGATTTAACTACTAGAGATAATAATAAATCTTATTACTCTTGGTGTTATTTACATCTTTATATTGGTACTCTTAATGAAAACAATTTTGTATCTCAAAAAAATTCAGAAATAATCAAAAATAACTTAGATGAAATAATAAGATTAGCATCTATAGATTATAATAAAAAAGATTTAAATAAAATTAGAAAAAATATTATAGATCAATTTAATAAAAATTTTTACTTATATGTAGATGTAACAACAATGAAAAAATCTTCTCAAAGTGATAATTATGACATTAGTAAAAATAAAAATGATATAGATATATTAACACATATATTAAATAATCATTTATATAATTTAGGATTAACTATCGACTTATTTTCCGCTGATAAATCTTTAAAATATAAAACTTTAGGAGAAAAACCAATAAATACACAAAGATCTAATTATACTATTGATAAATGTGATTGTTATTTTGATTTAAAAAAATTAATTAATATATTAATTAATAAAAAAGAATTATACAAATTATTAGAAGAAAAATCTTCTTCAGAAAACATAAATATAAATGATTTTCTTAAATATAAAAAGTTATTAGATCTTTTATAGAATTAAATCGTATATATATATATAAATATAAATAATTATTTAAACGTTAATAACAATATAAATAAAAAAATAATTAAATAATTATTTTTTTGTTAATTTTATTTATATCTGCTTATTTTTTAATTTTATTCTAAATAGATTAAATTAATAAATAATTTAAAAAAACAATTATTTAAATATAAAATTTTATATTATAAATAAAATAAAAATATATATTATTTAAATATGTTTATTTGTTTGATTTTATTATTTATAATTATAAATGTTTACTAAATAAAATAATATAAATAAAAATGAATATTATAAGTAGTATTACATATTATGATTATTCCAATTATGAAAATTTTTATAATGAAGATGGAGATTTATGTATAGGAACTGCTTTATTTGATATATTAGATGATAATAATAATATTAAAGAATATAGTCGATTAAAACTTTATATTGGCACTATTAATAAAGATGATTCTATATTTATAAATAATTCAGAAATAATTAATAAAGATAACTTAGATACAATAATAAATTTAGTATCTATAAATTCTTGCGATGATAATAAAGTTTTAAATGTTATTCAAAAAAATATTATATATAAATTTAATAAAAGATTTTACTTATATTTAGAAAAAGAAACAAAAAAGAAAAATAATAATAATAGGTATATTATTAATCAAAACCATATAAATACATTAATACATAAAATAAATAATAAACTATATGAATTAGGATTAACTATTGAATTGTTTTCTGCTGATAGATGTTTAAAATATATCACATTAGGAGAAACTGGAATAGTTCCAGTAATTGCAGATGGTCGTACTAATTCATGTAGTTGTTATTGTGAATTAAAAACATTAACTGATATATTAATTAATAAAAAAAAATTATATAAATTATTAGAAGAAAAATCTTCTTTAGAAAATATGAATATAGATTATTTTTTAAAATGTAAAAAGTTATTAGATCTTATATAGAATTAAATTAAATATATATATGTATATATAATTATTTTAAATAATTTAAATAAAAAAAAA
This sequence comes from Hydra viridissima, assembly GCF_058129835.1. Lineage (NCBI taxonomy): Eukaryota > Metazoa > Cnidaria > Hydrozoa > Anthoathecata > Hydridae > Hydra > Hydra viridissima. Next base: position 855,332 of record NW_028324320.1, read on the forward strand.
TAATTAATATAATTATTTTTTTTTATTTTATATATTATAATAATTAAAATTAAAATTTAACATACAAATTCATCTGCAGCTTTATTAATATATTCTATAAAATCATTTATTTTTTTTATTTCTTCAGATGATAGTTTTAATATAGATATATATTCTTTATCTTTTAATAAATGTAATCCCATAAAATTTTTTATATCATATAAAATGTTTATAGAAATTTTTTCATCTTTTGAGTAGTCAGTTTTATCTTCTTCTAACCAATTTTTTATTTTTGGTAAAATTTTGTGTTCTCCTACAGTTACAATTATTTTTTTCTTTGTATTTTCTAAAATATTTTCTAAGTTATTATAAATATATTCGCAAAAATAATTATTATTTATAAATGTATTATTATATTGACTATATTGTAAATTATAAATTATTTGTGGCGTCTTAATTTTTTCAAATATTTTGTTTGATATTGTAAATAATTCTATATATTTGCATCTATTATCATCTGTTAATAATAATTCATTATTACAAGTGAAGTATTTTCGACACATAACAGAATTATCATCATTATAATATATATAATAATCTACTTTATCTGTCATACTTATTTCAAATGTTTTATTTATATGATGTAAATATATTATAAATAATTCTCTATAATTAAATTTATTTATATCAAGTTTAAGTATGGATTTGATATTTGATTCAAATAATAATTTTTTATTTTTACTATAATCATTATAAGAATTAGAATATATTTTTTTTGGTATATATGCTATAATAGTTCCATTACTTGTATATTGATCATAATTATCACGACAAAATTCTCCTGAATTTATATCAGTTATAACTAAATCTTTTGTTAAAGAAATTTCATTATTATTATTATCAATATTATAATTCTGATACATTTTAACTTAACTGAAGTAAAATCTATGGAATACTTTACTTTTATTTAACAATATTGAAAGATAAATCAAAATGATAAACATATTTATTTTCTTTTTAACTTAAACTAAAAAGTAAAATGATTTTAGTAAATATAATATAAATATAATTTTTTAGTACTAAAATTTAATTAGCTAAAATTAATTTACTAAATATATTTTTTTCTCAGCGAAGATTTAGTTATCTAAATAAAATATTAATTATTTCTCAACAATGCTATATTTGCGGCTAAATTTGAATTATCTTTAAAATATAAACTTATTATTTAATTTAAATTATGTCTAAACAAGAAAATTATAAAGCAAAAAAAATAGGAAATATTGCTTATGATAATAAATTAGCACCGCAATTATCTAATTTATCTTTATTAACTAAAGACAAAGAAAAATTAATTCTGGAAAAATTTAAAAATAAAATTAATGAAATTAGAGAAATTAATAATGAAAATACTAATAATGAAGATCTTCATTTACAAATAGCTGTTAATCCTAATGTTACTAAAGAAGAAAGAATTAATATCGCTTCTCAAGTTCATGATATATTAGGTGTATCGCAAAATAAAATACAAAATAAATGTTTTAATGCTAATGCTAATAAAAAAATAGTAGTAGAAGATGATAAAGTAAATAATCTTAACATAATTAAAATAATTGACTATATTGCTCAAAATCCTAGCAATAAAAAATCTAATAAAAATAGTACTTTAGCTGAAAAAAATACTATATTTGTAATAAATGAAGGAAAAGATATTAAAACTTTAGTTAATTATATTAGCTTAGATTCTATAAATAATTATTTTAGCTCTTCTTATAATTCTAATTACTTTTTATCTGATACACCTGAATATATTTCAGTTAGCAGTTATTCGCCAGATGAAGATCCAATTATGCCTGAAGTTTTATATAAAAAGTTATTAGATAGTAATAAAGAAATAATTAACGCAAAATTTACTAATACTATTACTATTCCTGAATCTAAAACAGATGAAATTAAAGATCCAGACTGTCAATCTGGTTATGCTGTTATGTATAATAAAAGCACAGTAAATGAAGCTGTAAGATTAAGAGCAACACAAGAAATTATTTTATATATGTTTAACCAGCTAGAAATTAAAGCAAAAAATGATTTTATGAAAAAAACAGAAATAAATGCAGTAAAAAAATTTATTGGAGAAATATTTGCATTTCCTGTTCCTGATACAAAGCACGATACTGAACTTACAAAAAAATTTGCTTCTGATAAAGAAATGTCTGAATATATAAATGATGCGGCTAGTATGTTGAACGAAGTATATAAAAATGTTGGCTGTATAACTAAAGACAGTAAAGATAAGAAAGTTTTATCTAATCCTATTGCTATGTTGGCGAATTTTAAGCCGCAGCTAAAAGGTTTAAATGAATTTAAAGCTAAAAATCAAAATAGACTAACTACTATTACTAGTTTTACTGCTCCTATTCATTCTGATTATTTATGTGTTTTAAGCGCTCATATGTATTCTAAATATAGACGAGCTGATGATGTTGACGCGCGAAATAGAGCTACAGTTATTAGTAAATACTTTAATAATAATGGAATTCAATCTTTTGTTGTACCAATTGCTACTAATTTCGCTATTAAAAATAATTTTAATTATAGTGATAATGTTCTTTATGATAACGGCGAAAAACAATTAAATATTGGTGAAATTTTATCTAAAAAATTTATTGAATTTAATTATGATATTTTAGATGATAAAACTCGCGCTGAAAATGAAGCTAAAAGTAATATTATATTAAATTACGCTGAAATTGAACGTGAAATTAATATCGACTATATTCTTAAAGAATGTAAGCGAGCAGTTAATAAAATATTAGAATATACTGATATTCTTATTTCAACTAGCAGAAATGGACTTATAACAGATATAGATCATAGAAATTATAATAACTGCGTAGAAGGAATTAAAAAACTGATAGAAGGTTTTAACGAGCTATCTAATAATCCTTATTTAACTACTCATAATAATAATTTTGAAGTAAAAACCGCTCAGGTTGAATTTAAAGGAATGAAAGATAAAATAGCTGAAGTAGAAATTATGTTAAATGATTTAGATGTATACTTAAAAATTAAAAGTAATAATGAATCATCGGAAAAAGAAAATGAAGCTAACAAAAAATTAAGCAATATTATGATTAGAATTAAAACTTTAATCTGCAGAACTGAAGATTATATTAAACGAGCAGATATAATATCTGAACTATGGACGCCTGAAATCGGCCCTATAGATCCAATTATCGCGACTAGAATTTTAACTAATATACCTTTTATTGTAGGCGAATCTAATAAAGTATCTATTGCTTGCTTAGATAGTAGCTATAAAATACGTGATATTAGTGCTATATTATATTCACTGCTTGAAAATATAAATGCTATAGCTACTCCATCTGGCGCTCTTATGAGTGTAACAGAAAACTGCAAAGAAGTAATTAATATACTTTCACCACCTGAATTGCAGTTAAAAATAAATGAATTAGTTCGTGATTTTTGGAAACAAAGCTATAATGCCGATAAACAAAAATCGCTAATTAAATATCGTGAAAATATTATACCAATAGAAAATGCAGTAATGGAGTTAAATAAAAAATGTAATAAAGGTTTAGCAGAAATATATATGCCATGTATTACAATGATTTCTAAATTAATATATAAAACATTAATTACTTATATTAATCATTTATCTGGAATACTTGAATATATTTACTTCTATTCTGAAGATTTAACAGAAGAAGATATAATTAATTTTATTAATTGTATTGTAAAAATTCCATACACAGATGAAAATAGTCTAGATAAAAGAAAAAAATGCCTAAGTAGAATTTTAAACACACAAATATCAGATTCAATTAAACCATTAAAATCTTCTACTTATCTGCTCGAAAATGTCTTTCCCTATGTTTCGTCTGAATATATAAAGAAAAATGAAAAATTAAAACAAAAACTATTAAATTATATTGATACTTTTAATGAAACTCTTAATAAAAATCTGACTAAAGAAAAATTACTTAAACTACATAACTGTTTAATGCCAGGAAATGAACCTTTGACTGATAGAGAAATTACTATAGCAGATATATATAGTTTAGTAGATAGTATCATAATGAATAATGATGAAAAAACTGTATTACGTATTATTCAAGATTTGAGGAGCATTATGGAAGATAATACTAGAAATAATAAATTTAATGTAATTAAAGCATTACATGAAAATATATATAAAACAAATAAAACTATAATTGATAAACATGAAAATATAGATTTATTATTGGATTTACAAAAAATAATTAAAGATAAGAAAAATCCTTTAACTGAAGCTGTTAACTTAGTTAAAGAAGAATTATTAAAACCTGATAATGATTATAAAGAAGATAATGAATAATGTTAATAAATAATATTATATATTTTTTTTTATATTTATTTTTTGCTATTATTTATTTATTTGATTTTATTAATATTAAAATTAAAATATATTAATTGAGCGAAATTAAAATTAAAAAAAAAAATGTCTAATAAATCTAAATATCTTCTTCCGTACCCTAACAGTATTAAAGCTTATATACATGAAGTATATAATCAGACTGAAAAAGATAAATATCTTATTAGCGCATTAGTTTTGATACCTAAGAAAAAATCTGTTGAAATTATTCCTGAAAAATATGAATTATTTTATAAAATATTAGCCTTACATAGTTATTATAAAAATAATAGCAAAAAAACAAATTTTAATCCAGAAGAAGAACTTAAAAATAACTTAAACGTTTTTTTAAAATATTTTACTATACATATTATAGTAGTTAAAGTTTTTGATACAGAAAATCCAAAAAATAGTATTTCTTGCGCCGATAAAGAATATATAGAAGAATTTAAAAAAAATCAATTCAGTAATATTGTAGCTTTTTATAATCTAAACAAAATCTTTTGTAAATTAGGTTTAAAAGTACCAATATACTATTTAGAATTTGATCAAAAATATATTAAAAATTTATGTAGCAAAGACTTAACAGAAAAATTACAAAAAGAGTTTAATAAACAAGAATCTATACTTTCAAAATATATTATTAAAACAGAAAAAGAAAAAGATATATATACTATATTAGGTGAAAATGAATATAAGTTAATAATTAGAAATAAAAATAACGATATAATTTATAACAAAATAGATATAAGTTCAGAAAATTATTATAATTCTTTATTTGGATGTAATAATAATTTATCCTTTATATTAGATTCAATTATTACTACTGATTATAATGATGATTCAATATCTAATTTTATTAGCGATGAATTATTAGAATTATATAAAAGATTAATACATTATAAAGAAATTTATGGAATTTTATTTAGAATGGTTATAGATAATGTGGATTATCTTGAAGTAATTGAAATAGAAAAAGATTTTTTAAATAAAGTTAAAGATATTGTAGCACATATTAGAAATACTTTTAAACAAATAAAATAAAATAAAATAAAATAAAATAAAATAAAATAAAAAATAAATATTTATTTTTTCTGTTTATTTTTAGAAAAATTAAAATTAAAAATAAATATTAACAAAAAAATATTAAATTTTATTATATAATATTTTTTTTTGTTTAATAATTATTTTTAATTTTAATTAGAAAACTTACCTAATAATGATTTAAGATACCAGTTTATAATTTTATCTAGTTCGCTATAAATACGAAGTTTTTTTATTATTTCTTTTATTTTAGTTGAATCTGCATTATTTATAATACTAATTATAATATCTGGATATAAATGTTTATTCATTGTAATATTACCTATTTGCGATATTAACTGTTTTTGAATAAAATGATATGTTTTATGAGTATCAATATTTATATTACCAAGTATTGATTGACGTAAAAACGTTAAATCTTGATAATAATCATTTGTACTAATAATTATATTTGTGTTTATTTCTTCGGTTTTATTAGTAATCATATTATAGTAGGAAATAATGTTATCTTTTCTACCTAAAAGAGTATAAAGTTCGGGGTTTTTATTATCTTCTATAAATTTAGAAGAAATATCATTATTATTATAATAGATTTCACTAAAAATACCTGTAAATTGCTTATTTGTATATACGTCAAAAGTTTTATTAGAAATTTTTAATTTAAATATTGATACTTCTAAATCAATAGTTTTAAAAAATTCATTAAGTTTGCAAAATGTTTTAATATTAAGTTGTTTATTATTACTAAATTTATCGAAATATTCATCAGAACCAACTATAAATAAATTTTCATTTTTTTCTTGAGCAGGTTTTTTAATATTTATAGGAACAATATAAATAGTAAACAATTTTAAAAATTCAATCATAGTTCTTTTACATTCTTCTATTATTTTTATTTCATCATATTTGCTACAATTATTATAATGATCATACATTCCTATTATTTTATAAAAATATTTAAAATTACTTGACATTTTTATGTATTTTACGCGAGGGATAAATACTAAACCTGCTGTTAATTCATCATTTTCGTTTATAAAAGTTTTATTTAAATTACCAAAAATATATGGTGAAATTGGAGGATAATATTCACGATCAGGATCTTCATTGCAACTCATTTTTTTCTGTTAATTTTATTTTTATAATATGAAAATCAAATATATATATAAGTAAATAATTATTTTTTAGCAGTATAAAATATACATATTAATATTAATAATAGAAGATATGTCTTACAGAAATGCTAATAAGGTACATATTAAAAGTTTTATGGCGTCAAAGGGAGCAGAAATGAATAATCATTTAAAACAGTTAAATAATGAATTACAAAATATAACATTAAATCCAGATACTTCATTTGATTATAATACATCTATTATAATGAAAAACTATTATAATTCTATCCAAGCGCATATATATAACTGCATTGAAGATTTTAATAGTAGTATAAACAACTGCATTGAATATTTAACTAACTGGTCTATTTTAAATAATGCTAATGTTACTAGTGCTTTATTGCAAGTTAGCGATTTTAAAATATATATAACAAATTATATAAACGAATTATTTATACTTATTAAAACTGCAGCTGACATAAATATAGACGCTAATATAAATAATGAAAATATAGGTAGTGAGTATAAAAAAATTTGGATAAGTATTTTAAAATCTAATTTTTCTAATTACATGTATAGTAATAAATATTATTCTCTATATTATACTATTAATATAAAAGAAAATTTAGTTTCAATGATTGATATTTTTAATAACATAATCGAGTGTTTAGATAGAAAAGAAATTGATACTTTTCCAATAATTGGTACAAATATCGATGCTAAATTATTAATAGATGAAATAGCTTATAGTTACCCAATAACTACAGAAGCAGAAAAAAATACATATTTTAATTTTATATTTAATAACTATATTATATTATACAATCTTAAAAAAATTTTACAGTATTCAGTTTTTATACCTATCAATGTAAACGAAATGATAGCTAATCTTAGCGGTTTCGTGGAAAATATTAATGAAATTATACAAAATGATAAAAATACTCATCCATCTAAAAAAGATGCAGTTAATGCATTTGCAGGCACTATAAAAAATACAACATAATTTGTTGCCAGCAATTTTCATGACTATTTTATAAATTATTTATCTAATGGTCTAAACTCATCTGAAATAATAACAGATATTGTTGGTGATCTAACTACAGACAATAGCGGCAGATTCGGGCTAGGAATATCAGAAGATAATAAGATTAAAATGTTATTAGGTTTAAAAACAATGATAGAATTTTTACTAGCAAGTACTGCTAATAATAAAAGTTTTTCAAATGAGCCAAATATGCTTAAATCTATATATAATATTATAAACTGTATACCAACAGATGAAAATAATCCATCAATCGTGCTATATAATAGTTTAAATAAATTAATGTAGAAAAAAAATCTTTTCTAGCAAAAAAAAATATTATTTTTTTTTATATTATTATTATTAACCAAGTATTAAACTTCCATTTTTATACATATTATATGGATAACCACTATATTGATTATATGGATCAAAAATAGCTGGCTTTATATTATTATTTTGCATAAATAGCGGGTATTGTTGCTGCTGAAATTGATTAGGATGATTATACATAGAATTAAATATATTTGGCTGCATATTAGTAGGTCCAAATAGATTTTGTTTTAAATAATTATTATAATTAGGATATTGTTGTGGATATTGTTGCTGCATATTATGCTGGAAAATATTATTATTTCCTAATAATTGATGTTGTGGTGATTGCATAAGTAATGGATTAGTTAATAAATTATTATAAGGCGGCATTTGTTGTTGCTGCATATTATTTTGATTAAACATCATTCTGTTGTTATTATATCCATAAATAGGATTTTGCATCATCATATTCATATCTAACTGTTGCTGCTGTGGGAAAATATTACCAAATTTTTTTATATTATTATTATTATATCTGTTATTATTAAAAGGATTATTATTTTGTGTAAATTTATTAATAACATTATTATTATTATTAATTATTTTATTAATTTTATTTAAATGAGTTTCATTTAAATTATTTAAAATATATGACATAATATCATTACTATTAATCTGCTGCTCAATATTACTTGCATGATTTACAATTTCATTACCAATATTACTAGGTCCTTCAAAAATTCTACAATTATTTTTAATATTATTAGAATCATGAGGATTAAGTTTATTATAGTTTTTAATTAAATCTGATAATGATTTAGCTAAATCATTATCTAAAAATGAAATATTAGCTTGTTTAGTTTTAAGCCCACCTTTACTATCTGCAGTTGTTATTAAAGTTCTTGTTACAGGAATTAAAGTTGAATTGGAATCAATATTATTATAATTTTCATTGTTGTCAAATTGTGTTTGATTTTGAGCAGGAAATGTAAAATTGGTAATATTAGAATTCATATATATATTCTTACAATTATTAAATAATTTTATTAACAATTTATTAATTCAAATTTTCACTAAGTTTAACTTAAAATATAAACAGTAAATATATATTTTTTCTGCTTAGCCGACTACCAAGCAGAAAAATTTTATTAAATATACCAATTATAATCTCTATAACCATGTTTATCTACAATTTTCGGCTGATAGACGCTATATTCTTCTGTTTGTTGTAATTTATTATAATTATTATTAACGGAATTTTTTAAATTATAATTAGTATTATGAGCTCTATTTGTATTTTCATTTCTTAGATGCATTTCTTCGCTGTAATTATTAAAATCTGCTGGATATTTATTACCTTTATTTATATTATTATTTATATAGTTATTATTATCAACGTAAATATTATTATATTTTCTATGATTATATAAAAAATCGTTTTCATTTTTTAGTCCATCTAAATGATAATTATTACCTGTATGTTTATTAATTAATCTGTTTTCCAAAATATTATCATTGAATTTATCATAGTTTTTTAACGAGTATTCACCTAAACCATTAGAATCATTATAATTTATTTTCATCACACTCTCTACATTATTAGCAAAATTTCTATCATTTCCGCGGTGCATTTCGGCGCTGTTATAGCGCGAATTATGTATAGCGGCTAAATTACGCGGCGAAAAATGTGTATTATTATTGCAATTATTATATAAATTATTTTTATTTGCGTTATTATATAAGTCGCTAGAATGAACTATATTATTATGTGAATTATTATTTATATTAGCCGCTACATTAGAAACATTTCTATATATATAATTATTATTATATAGATTATTTATATTTTTTGTTAATAAATCTTCTTGATAATTATTATCTTTTTCGCTAGAATTAATAATTATATTATTATTAACGGCAGGTAAGTTAAATATTTCATCTCTGACGTTTATATCATTTTGTATATTTATATAATCATATGGTTTTATATCATTATTTTTTTCTGCAAATTCGACCCCAGAATAAATAAGTTCATTTAAATATTTATTAAAATCTTTTGCTTTATCTATAAAGGTATTGAAAACACTATATAAACTAAAATTACCGCCGCCAGTATTCTCAACTATTGCGTGGCTACTATCATTATGAATCTGTGGGGCAACTCGAGGTTTTGATCTATGAGCTTTAACTTCTTCATTATTTCTGCAAAGTGCATCCATATAATCAATATCAGGTAAAACATCTAAAAGCTCTTCACCAACAAAACTATATGAAACAGTACCATTATCTTGCGGCCTAACAAGTTCTGGTATAATATAATCTATCATCTGTAATTTTTCTGCATCATCTAACATATCTTTATCAAAATACAAATTATGATTTTTAAATATTTTGCCATTATGCTCATTAATATGACTATTTCGTGAAAAATATTCAGATAAATCTACCTTTTTAGATCCAATATAAGGTGTATCATCAAACATATCATTCTTTAAATCTATTTTGCTGTTTTTAATAAGTTTATTAACATAACTAATATGATTAAAATTTTCCATTCATTTAATCTATTTATAAAGTATAAATAATATTTATTTTTTTTGCTTTGATATTATTTAATATATTAAATAAAGCAAAAAATAAATATTATTATTATAATATTAAAGAAAGATAAAATGGTTATAATAAAAAAAGATGATTTATTTTATACTAGCGTAAAAGTAGAAGATTTAAACTATAATGTTATTTTAAATAGTTATATAACAAAAGTTAATAGAGTTAGAGAATTTTTTAAAATAAGAGAAGGCTGTAAAAATTTAGAAACATCTTATAATAATTCAATCAAAAGCAAAAAAATAATAACAGAAGAAGATGTATTTATTTTTTATATTAAGTCGCTAAAAATAATAAATGTATTAGAACGCGCCTATGAAATAGCTTGTTTAAAGCCTCCAGCCGAATTAAAAACAATGAAATATATTTATACTATAACTAATATAACACCAGGTAAAAAAACATGTAAAATAACAGCTGCTAGTGAAGATATATATTATTTTGAGCGCAGTATAATAAATCAACTAGAAGAAATCGAGCGAAAAATATATAAAATATCCGCCAAAATAATATTAACTATATGCAAAAAAAAATTTAATAATACATAAAATATATTATTTATTTCTATTTATTATAAATGATTTAGTTTGTTTAATTTTTTCTCTGTATAAATTATTATTATCTATAGTATATATAGATATTTTTTCTGCTTCTTGGGAAAATTCCAATACATATTTTAAATTTTTATTATTAGTTAGCGAAATTATATTAAAATATTCGCCAATGTTTTTTTTAAATAAAAACTCTATTCTATCTGGATTATTATTTTTATGTTGTATTAGTTTTGACATAACTGAATTATATGCTTCATTGTTAAAAAAAACAGAAAAAGATGTATTTTCTTTTTCTAAATCTTTTACTGAATAGACTAAATCAATATTTGATGAAAAATCAATATCTTTTTTGTATATTTCTTTATTTATATTTTTATACACCGCTAAATAAACATTTTTATTTATACTATTAGAATTTGGAAGCAGAAATGAAAATATTATTCCATTACTTGGAGTGCTACTATTACTGTTTCCAAAATGATTTTTCATTGATGATCTAATGTAATTCCATATTTCTAAATTCATAACAATAATAACTGCCGAATTTTCATTATAAGCATCATATTTATTATTAATTTCGCTATTATTAGATAATAATTTTATTTCATTTAATAGCCATGTATTATTTTCATTTTCGCAACTTAATACTATAGTATAAATATCATTATGTATTTTAATATTATTTATATTATTTTCATCATTAATACAAACCATATTCATTGTATTTGCTTTTAACACTGGCGTTAATGTATTAAATTTAGTATTAACTGTACTTAAAACAAACCAACATGTGCCAGTTTTAATATTATTATTAATAAATGAATTGTTATATATACTTTCAATAATAATAGAAATTTTATCTGTATTATCTCCAAAAAAATTATTATTTATATAATAATTATTCATTGTTATTTTAATTTCATTATATATATAACATTTATCAGAAGTTAAATCAGAAATAACATTATTTGTTAATGATTTAAACTTTATTATTCCATTTTTAAATATATCAATAAAAATTGTATTATTTTCATTTGAACTAATAGATTGAATTATATTTTGGAGTCTATTTTTTTTCTGATTATTAGATGAATTCCATATAAAAATAGGAACTGAATCATTTATATTGAGTAAATATTTATATATTTCTTCTATTTGATGTTTATATTGAAGATCAAAAGGCATTTTATAGAGTAATTAAAATTATTTTTTTAACAAGTTATATTTATTCAAAATAATTTCAGATTGATTTAGAATACTAAATTTTATATAAGCTTTGTATTGCGTTGAACTAAATATTTGGTTTATATCTTCTTTTTTTTTTAATTTAGAGAAAATATATGCAGAAAAATTTAATAAAGATCTAACCTGAATAAAATTTAATTTATTGTTATAATTAATATTTGCTTTAGATAAAGTATAATTAGTTAATTCATTTTTTATATAATTAGCGGTTATATTATTTATATCTAAATTATATCTAATATTATCTATTAAAGTTAGTATATCTTTTTTGTATTTATCCATATAAATTGCTATATTATTTTCCATATTTGTTGACATTAATTCAAAATTTTCTTTACTGTCTATAAATCTAGTACTAAGATTTTCTGTTTTGCTGTTTATAGTTGTAAAAGTTTTTTCAAGATTACTATCTGAAAAAAGTAATATATATTGTAGAAATTCAGTGATTTTCATATAACATAATTCAGTATTTACTGCTTCTTTAATATCTTTATTTAAATTATATATAATATTATTTATAATTATTTTTATATAAGTTTCATTATCATATAAATTTATATCAACTATAGTTGAAAATAGTTGTTTACCAGTATTATTATTTATAGTTAACATTCCGTTTTTTAAATTTACTCCTCTTATAAACTCGCCATTTATATCTATATTTGTATAGTTTTCAGATATAACATTCATTTTATTTAAAGGCAGAATAATAGAAGTATCATCTTCTGAACAATCTATAATAGCATAACTTTTAATTTTATTTAAATTTTCTGTATATTTGTTGTTAAACATACGCATCAATAAAGCATCTAATGGAAATATATTAATAAAAATTTTTAAATTTTTTATTATATTTTTTTTAGTAAATTCTTTATTTAATATAGTTATATTATTTTGTTTTGTTTCTATTATAGTTTTTAGTAATTCTGTTACTGATTTATCCATTTCTTTATAAAAAAAATATTTCAAAATATAATCAACATATTTTTAGTAGAAATAAAACAGAAATTAAAATAAATAGTTAAATTTATAAATAAGTTAATAATAAATTAATTTATATAAAATGTATTATTTTCTGCTATAAAAAATAAATTAGTTAATAATATAATAAAAATACAAAAAAAAAATAAGAACTTATAATTTTAAGAATTATATAAAAATTTTATTATTTTATTATATTAGTAAATTTAATTAAAGATTTATTAAAAGATTTTTAAAATAATAAAACTAAATACTTTGATAGAAATATAATAATTTTTGTAATATATACAAAAAAAACTTGTAATAATTAAATTTAATATATCTGTTAATTTAGCAAAAGTAAAAATAAATAAATTTTTTCTGCTAAATTAGATATTTATCTATTTGATAATAAATATTAAATATTTAAAATTTTTAACAATGAAAATTATAAAGTGTTTTTTAGATTTCTCTTTAAATAATTTAGAATTTTATAGTAATAATATATTAGGTAAAATACTTTATAAAGATCAAGGTAATATTAAAAAATATATATATATTTGTGTTGGTTTTAAAAAAACTAAAAAAAATTACACATATTTTAGTTATTATGATACGTCTTCTAAAGATCAAGAAATTATTAATATAGATTCAGAAATAATTAAGTATAATACAAAAGAAATAACAGAATTAGCATTTAAAGATAATATAAATTTCTTAGATATCAAAAAAGATATTATAGATCAATTTAATAATAATGATTTATTAATATATACATACAGTAAAATAGAAAAATGTGAGAGTGTATACGATTGTTATGAAGATGGTTATTCAATACTTTATGCCGATGATTATTCTAATAAAAAAACTATTAGAATACATCAAGAAAATGATAATAATATATACAATGAAATAAATTATAATAATGTAAATGAAATGGGCTTATTAATATTTAATATAAATAATGAACTATACGATTTAGGAAAAACTATTAAATTATATCAAACAAATGAAGACAAAATATTAAATTGTATAATTTTAGGAAAAAATAAAATATCATCAGAATTACAGAAAAAAGATAAAAATTTTAATTATTCAATTAAATTAGAAACTTTAATTGATAAATTAATTAGAAAACAATATATAAAATATTCATTAGAAGAATTTTATAGTATAAACTCTTTTTCATTTAAATGTAGAAAAGGTAAATGTAGTTATAAAAAATATAATAAACTTTGTAACATTTGCAAAAATAAAAAAAATATAGTCGAATATAAAATCTGCGAAGAATTTATAGATAAATTATAAATAGTATTTTAGATTAGTTAAAAGTTTAGCAAAAATATAAATATTTTTCGCTAATTTAGCGCGCAGCAGTAAAATATAAAAAAAAATAATTAAATTTAAATAAAATATTTTTTTCTGCTAATTTAACGCCGCAAAAAGAAAATAACTAATTAATTTATATAATTTAAATAATAAAGCTAAAAATTAATATTATTTAACTATATTAAATTTATTAATATTTGTAACAAAAAAAATATATAATACATTTATGTAATATATATAATAAAATTATTAATTCTATTAATATTTAGCAAAATTAAATTTATTATTATTAGTATTATTAACATTATTAGTATATGCTTGCTTATTCGGCATAATACTAAATTCTGTAAATTTAGATTTAGTATTTTGCTGTAATTCTTGTTTATCTTGTGCAACATTATTACTTTCATTAATTAAATTATTTGTGGCTTTAATTGTTTTTTCTGTAATTTTATTAAATATATTATCTTTTTCATTATTACTATTTTCACTATCAGTTCCATTTTTAATAGTATGAATTACTTCATTAATTAAATTTGGCGCCATTTCTTGAAATCTGGTAGTAATTAATTTTTTAAGTTCATCATCTTTATTATTATTATTGCTATTATTGCTATTATTGCTATTATATGTTGTATCTACATTATTAGAATTATAATTACAACTTGCTATATTTCTTCCAAATCTATCAAAACTACTACTAAAACTACTATTATTACTAGTGTTTTGCAGATTAAGTTTAGATATTTCTACAAAATTATTTTGATGTTTCATTAAATAATTATTATTAGAATTACCGCTAATATTAGGATTAGAATTAATATTAAATCGCGGCGGATTATTATTAGAAGAATGAATAGAAAAATTATTATTATTTAAATTATTCATTCTTGATCTTTGTTGCTGCTGCTGAATATTAATACCATTATTAGTATTTAATAAATTAAATTTATTAGAATTGGAAGAAATTTCTTGTATATGTTGCTGTGGATTAATAATGTTATTAGCGGCGTTATTATTATATTGTTGAATATTTTGATTTTGATTATTATATGGATTATATTGTTGCTGAATAATAGTATTATATGGATAATTATTACTGTTGTTACTACTGTTATTACTAATATATTGCATATTATTATACATTATTTATTTATTTTTAATAATTTAAATAAATCAAATTTTAACGAAATGTAAAAACAAATCGTTAGTTTATAATATAGAAAAAAACAAATATATATGTTTTTTATGTTATTAAAATAGAAGTATGGATAATAATAGTAGTGATATTAATATTAGTCAGTTAATGAACTCAGAACTAGGTTACAACAGAGAATATATAAATTATGTAAATAATAATAATGAAATCAATAAAACATACTCTACTGCGGCAGTTGCTAATGATAATAGCAGTAATATTTATGATGATGAAGAAGATATTTATGATGATTATAGCAATAATAATAATATGTCTTTACCTGTTGCTGCTACTCGTAATTCAATGAAAATTTTCACTAAAGATTATAATAATTTTTCGCAAATGATTGGAGGCGAAATCGATACCCCTGAAGGAATTAAATATAATTCACGGGTTAATAATTACTCACTACAATTAAATCAACATGATATGTCTAATAAATCTTTAGTTAAATTCAGAGAAGCAACTAATTATATTAAAACTCTTAATCTGCTTAAAGATCATATACTTAATTATCAATTAGAAGAAATAAATAAAATTTCGCAGAATTTAATATATTTAGATTTAAATCAATTAAGTCAAGCTTATGAATATCTCAGAAAAACATTAGCAGATACTGTTTGTTTTTATGCTTCAACAACTTCAGTAACAACTTTAATAGATTATATTGATACTATAGTTTTTGGTAATATTTCTTCTAATCAATCATCTACTATGCAAGTTATTAATACTGTATTTAAAGGAGAAATAACTAATAAATGCTCGGATTTATTTCAGTTAATAGAAAACAATAATTTAAAAATATATCTATCTATTATGTTAGGATATTTCACTGAATTTATATTAAGATATAATAATAGTAACGAAGTAACGCGAAATGTAGTTGTAAATGCCGCGACAAATGCAGTAGATAATTTAACAAATGATATAAGCAGAGAAAATAATACAGTTACTAATATAAATAGAAAAAATAAAGCTATTTCGATTATAAATAGAATAAAATTGTAAAAATATTTATTTTAGCGCGTCTAATAAAGTTTACTTACTTAAAATATTTATTTCTGCTATTAAGCGGATTAATTATTTTTTAATATATTATTTATACGCCTATTTATTTCTGATAATAACTTAATTTAATATATTATTATTATATTATTTATTTTTTTTTTATATAAGAACGCTAAGATTAAATTATTTATTAATCAAGAAAATATTTAAATATATAAATAATTATTTGTTAGTTATTTATAATAATAATTTAAAATCTTTATTGCGAAAAAAATATATATATTTTTTATTATTGCAGTTATAGTTAAAATATAATATATTATAACAATAGTATTTTTTACTTAATTTTGTATAAAATATATATTAGAGAAAAATTAATTTTATAATTAATGTTTGGATGATTTAGTATTTTATATATTATATTTTATTTTATCTATTTACCGATTTGAATTAAATACTTATTAAATTAATAAATTAAAAATGAATTGCTATTTAAATTTTAAAGTTAATAAGATTTTAAATTCCCATTTAAATTGACATTAAAAAAAAATATAATAACTGAAAAAGAATATGATAATAATATAGATTTAGCTTATATTGAATTAATATCTTGTATAAAAACAGAATTAAAAAATATTATAAAAGAAAATAAGTTTTTCAATAGTATTAGTATTAATATTGCGCTAAAATATCTCCATCCAAATTATTTAAATTTTGATGTAAAAAAAATAAAAGTAGAAATAACTGCAATAATAAATAATAATAAAAATGTTACATCTCTAATAGAATTTGAATTACTCAATAAAAATGATCAAAATTTAATTAATAATATATTAACTCGATTTAAAGCATGGATAATTGATGAAAAATTTAAAGTTAATAAAGAAATAAAACAATTTTTAAGAAAATTACTTAGAATTAATAAAATAATTCATTTATATAAATCAACTACTCAAACAAATAAAGATTTATTAATAACTTATTCTTATCACCTTTAAAAAAAAATATTTTAAAACAAAATAAATAAACTTATATTTATTTTTTTGTATTATTTAGCGGCTAAAAAGTAAGTATTTATTCTGCTATCTTATATAATAATATTTGTTTAGCGGTGAGTAAATATTAATGAATTTTATCTTATTTATGTTTTCAAATTTTACTTTATATTATTTAATAATAATTTTTAGTTAATTTTATTATATTAATATTGATATATTAATATTAATTAATGAAATTAAAAAAAAAATGGAAGATTCAGATTTACGTAATGCAATTTATCGCCATGTTACAACATTTAATCTCAATAATGATATTCATGAATTTCATAATATATTTGGTAAACTCTTTCCTTATAATAAAGATCTTCTTGAAGTATTAATAACAAAGCATAAAAATAATTCTAATTATTTCATGAAACAAGATAATAATGAAATTTTTGAATTCAGCAATATATTTAGCAATTTCTTTCCAGGTTCTGATGAATCTATTAAGTTTATATTAAAATTTTTCTTTGATAATTATAGTAAATATCTTATAATAATAAAAAATTCTAATTCTTCTGATGAAATTCGCGCTGAAATAATTAATTATAATAGTAATTTTTTAAAATATCTTATCAATGAATACTATATTTGTACTAAACATTATATAAAATTAAATATTTTATATACTAACGGATTTTATGATATATTTAATAAATATTTTGCTAACAATGATGATATTATTAATAAATTAATAAAAAATTTATTTGATAACTGTCAAGCAATTATTAAAAAAAATAAAAATATTGATAAAATCATTGACACACTCTACGCATTAACAATTACTGATATTAGTTTACATATTAATAAATTTTAATAAAACTCTATGTATTAATGTAAATATATATATATAAATAGTTATTTTGTTTGTTTTAAAGTATTCGTAAAAAAACATAATATTTGATTTTAAGTTATGTTTTATGATATACAGTAATAATTTTAAATTACATTTTATGATTTGTTAGTATTTATACTAATAATGATTGCTCTTTTAATGTAATATATTATTACTGTATATCTTTTTTTATATCACCTTAAATAACAATTAATAAAAAGTCTTTTAATAGTTTTATTCTTACAAAATTATTAATTATTTATTTTTTTATTAAAGAAATGCATTATATATTAGACAAACATGATATTATATCTAATAAAATAATTAAAAGATATATATTAGTCGATGACGATAATACATTTAATACAATTAATGATTTAATTAAAAATAATAAAATAAAAGAATTAAAAAAAATAATTCCTGATTTTCAGCCGCTGAATGTAATAGAAGTACATAAAATTATTATGCGTGATAATTCTAATATTTTAGAATTACAAGGTCAAATACAAATTAAATTAGGTATATTAATACCATTTCAACATCTATATTGGTTTGATTCAACAGGTGTTTATAAAACAACTTATAATTTAAACAAAAGAAAAAGCACTTTATCTGCTTTTTATCCGCATATAGTAGATGTTAGAAACTCAATATCAATATCTCAAATCGGCGGAGCAAATTTTAATATAAGTAATCTTAATGATAATGATGAAAACGAAGATAATATATTTGATAATGATTTAGAATTTGATATAACAGAAGATGAAAAAATCAACGAAGATGAAAAAAAAGCAGAAATAAAACGTATGATTGAATTAGAAAAAACTGAGATGGAGTTAGGTAATAAAAATATTTATGTTAAAATAGATAAAACTCTTATTAGTAATGACTTCAGAATAATACCTACATCTGTAAGCTTACCAGCGGCAGATATAGATCATTATTATATAGTAGATATAAATGATATAAAATCTATATTACTAAAAATGAATATAGACGCTGAAACTATATATGATGCATATATAATCAAATACTGGCCTTTTATGAGTAAAGAATTATATATAAATTGGAGCAAAAATTTCAATATAAAAAATTTCAATATAGAAAATATAATGTATATAACTTCATCTAAAGACGCTATTTATAGCGACTATATAGATTATAACAAAAATAATAAAAACTACGATAAAGATATAAGTGTAATTAATATAAAAAATATAAATACTGAAGTTAAAATGCTTTCTGGTGTTATTTACGACTCAATAGATTTAGATTTGCTATGTAAAAATCTAAATATAGATATTAATAATAATAGCAAAAATTCATATATATTAGCATTTTATTGTTTAATGATGTTAAGTAATAATAATACAATATTAGAAATAAGAAATAATAATATAGCATTACTTAACAATCTTATATATATGTTTAGCGATGCTGACTATTCAACTTTAGGAATATCAATATTTATACTTATTGATAATTGTTATATTCTGCTAAAAATTGACCATGGAGAAAAAATAACTTTTACATTTCGCTATCAAGAAAATAAAAATATACCATCTATTGAAGATTTTAAAAAAAATTTAATTAAAATTATAAATACTTTTTTTAGCGGACTAAATAAAGAAATAAAAGATATATTATACCCTATTATACATGCATGGGATAATAAATTATATAATTTATATATAAAAAAAATTAGTTTAAAATATATAATAAACAAAGAAGAAATATCACGGTATGATTTCTCTGATTTTAATAATTATTTAAATAATGTTATATCAAAATCAGATATAGTTAATATAGATAATAATAATTATTCACACTCTAATACGTTAAATACTCTTAAAAATATACTTATTATGAGTATTAAAACGGGTAATATAGATAATAATATATTAGAAAATTATATAAATAAAAACGAATTAAAAAATGGTTTTATTCTATTTATCAATTCTTCTTATAAATCTTTTATAGAGCAACTACAAATAACATATTGTAAAATAATAACAAAAGGATTAGAAGCAGTAATAGATATTAATAATATTAGTTATGACAATTATAATAACATTATATTATTCATAAAATATATTAAAAATTCTTTTTTAAAATCGCCGTATAAAAGCAAAGTAAAAAATACTATTAATACTACTAATAAACTTTCAATACTAAAATACACTGATCCGGTTTTATATTCATATAATAGCAAAAATAATAAAAATATTGTGCCGTATTCAAAGAGATGTCAACAAGCTCATCAACCTGAAATTTTAACTGAATTAGAATTTAATGAACTAAAGAAAACCGGCGCCAAAGATTTAAAAAATGCTCAAAAATATTTCAACCATACAACTGGTGAAATACTTTATTATTTATGCCCTAAGAAATATCCTTATTTTCTGCCTATAATTGGCAAGCATCCTGAAAACAGATGTCAAGGCTGCTGCCAAAAAACTCCATCAGACACAGGAGCAAAAAAAATGATATTAGATAAATGCTTAGAAACAGGATTTATGTCACTTGCCGAGGCTAAACAAATAAAAAATCTATTTAAGGCGCCAAATGTAAAACATATAATAAATTATAATAAAATCTTCGAAACTGGACGAATATATAAATTACCAGAGACAATAGCTACAAAGTTAAATAAATTTGCATATCCTAATGTTTTCAGAGTTCTTGCTGTAGAAACATTATTACATGGTTTAGATGTTAAAGAATATTACTGTATAGCAACAGCGCTTGGTATAATAAACCACAGAGAATATTTCGAAGAAGCAAAAGAAAAAATAAGAAAAATTCCTGATATAAGTATAAATATTATGTTTGCTGAAACTTTGTCAAATACAAAAAATGAAAAAAATATATATAATATATTAGATAATTTAGCTGATCTTATAATAGACAACAATAAAGAAGCATCTATGTATTTAATAAAAAATGGTATATTACCTAAACAAATAATATTAAAAATATTTAGAATAACACATAACATTAATGTAATATATATAATACCACCAGATGTAACATTTCATGATATTGAATCTTATGTTAATTTAATGAATAATAGTTTAAATAATAAATATGTTATAATATTAATTAAAAAGCAAAACGAGTTAAATGAGAAAAAACAAGCAGGCTTAGTATTTTACTCAGGAAAAGATGTTAGAAAAGGTTCTATATTTCTGCAAAAAGTATTTAACGCTGATGATAAAATAATAACACATTTTAATAAAATAATGAATGAACCAGATGTAAATGCATCAATACAAAGCAATTATATAACTGCTTTAATGCTACACAATATGGGTTATATTATTAAAAATATATATGTTGATAGTAACTGTTTTTGCTTTGGTGTAAATATCGGATTTTATTTTCCTGTTGTGTTGTATAAATTCGAGCCAATGTTTAATAAGATTTATGCTATTCCAACTGAAAATGAGTTACCTACTATAAATACTATGATAAAATTTATAGAGGAGTTTAATAAAAAACAGAAAAATGATAAATTTAAAATAATACCAACTAATTGGGTGTCATCATCTGCTAATAAAAAAGATAGATTTGGACTATATTTATCTACTAATTTAATTTGGTTTTTTAAAGGCACCTATAATAGCGACAATATATATGATTCGTTAGAGCAAAAAATAAATTATAAAACATTAGATAACATAAAAAAAATTCTAACATATGATATTAAAACAAAGAACGAAAATGTAGATAGTTTATCTAATATATTATTTTTAGAAGATAAATTTGAGTATATTGTATCAAAAAACATAAAAAATAAATATAGAGATAATAAAATAAGATCAAATATAGATAAAATTATAAATGAAAAAGATAAAAATAATATACTGCAGAAAATAATATTAATATGTGATAATCAAGAAGATACAGCTATTATAATTGAACTAGAAAAGATAAAAAAATTAAATAGCGCTGCGTTAGAAAATATTGTATTTAATTTTGATATGAAATATGCTTTTTCTTTGTTTGAATCAATGACTTTATCTGAAAGAAAAGCAGAAATAAAAAAGATAATAAAAGATGATATTGTAGTATTAAATGATTTAAATGATAAAAATACCGCTAAAAACAAAAATATAACAAAAAAACTATATATAAATAATAAAGAATATGAATATTTGCTAGATAAAACAGCGTTGAATATTATTAAATATCATTACAATAAAAAATATTTCGCTAGATATATATCAAAAAATTCGCTAGAAAAAATGATAGTAACACATATTTTAAATTATGAGAATAAAGTGCATATTTCGCTAACAAACTTTGAAGCTTATCAACATCAGCCGCCAAAATAAATATAATCTATCACAATAGTAGATAAAACACTTTCTACTATAGCAGATATATAGTCATTTTCAAGATATATATAATTTTTATTTATAAAATGTATAAAAACAATTACTACAATAAACATAAATGTTTTTATTAACCACCACCTAATATCCATTTATTCTTTAATATATAGTTAAAAATCTAAAAATCATTTTTACCATATTCTTTATACTGCTTAAAATGATCTATCTGCAGTTTATTATTGGAAGTGTCAAATAAATTTTCTTTAAAATAAGTTAATTTATTATTTATTTCTTTTTCTAGCGGCAAAATAAGATTATTAAGTATAATATTTTTTAAAATATCTGCATTAATTTTTTCTACATTAACATCTGCGCAAATTTTAAACTCATTAGGATTTTCTTTACTAAATAACACTAATGTATTATAGTTATCACGCATAAAAGTTACAAACATATTCTTTACAAAATCTTCTATCACATTACATTGTATTAAATCATATTTACTATAATTATAATTTATTTTTTCTTCTTGACAGGAAATTTCCATAGAGTTTATATAATCTTTAAAATATTTAATACTTTCTATTAATATTTGTTTAGGCTGATATGGACCAAATGTAGTTAATGTGACTATATGATCAAAATGTTCTTTATCATTTATTTGGTTTATTTCGCTAAATTTTTTTGTTTTATTAAATAAACATGTATATGAATTACCATATATTGCTTTATTAAAACAAGAGGTATAATAATATATTGTATTATCAGAATTAATTAAAGTTTTATTTATTTTATTAGTATCACCCATTCTTATAGTATGTATTTTAATTTCATTTATTACAATAGCAGTATTATGAAGCATTCTATGTAATACAATTCCTTTAGGTATTATATCTTTATACCGCTCATATTTTTTTTCTTTGTTTTTTAATATTATATCATCGCTCATAAGTAATATTGTTTCTGTGTTAGATTTATTATAAACATTAATATAAAAATTTAGTTCGCTGAGATCTATATCTAAATTATCAGGAATACATAAAGGTATATTAGATACTTGAATACAAAGTTCTATATAATTTAAATTATTATCACGAACTTTAGGTGGTGTAGATAATAATACTAAAGAAGGATCAAAAATTAAACATGATTTATATATAAACTGATGAATAATATCTTTTAAAATAGCATGTATGTAATGAGTGCAGTCTTTTAATCTAAAAAGTAAAATATTATTTTTCATAGGATTTATATTCTGCTCAGGAAATGATTTTTTTTTTATTTCTGTTATTTCTATTTTTGATGCAAGATTTTTTACAGAATCAAGACTAAGTACAGAATAAGTATTATCGTTATTATTTTTTTTCTCCATTTGTTTAAATTACATTTATAAATATAATAAATCATCAAATTTATTTAAATATATTTATATATATATTTGCATATTTGATTATTTAATTATTTATATAAAAAAAAATGTCTCTTATTAGTTTTGAAAAAAAAAATATATATTGTCTAAATTTAAATAAAGAAGGATTATTTTGCTTTCAAACAGAAAATAATAAACTATGTACTAATTGTAGTAATATATTAAAACTTATAGAAAATGATGATAATATAAAAAATTTGCATAATAGCGATTATAAAAATTATAAATTAGAAAAAAAAATAATATTAAATATTGATACTCGAAAAATAATCGATAATAGCAATAATAAAAACGATAATAAAGAATTGGATACTCAAAAAATAATTGATAATAACGATAATAAAACCGATAATAAAGAATTGGATACTCAGAAAATAATCGATAATAGCGATAATAAAAATAATAATAAAGAATTGGAATTAAAACAAAGAATAGATAAATATTATAATTCTAATTATGGTAAAAATAGTATAATAACTTATCTTTTGGCATCAAGTGGATTTTTAATTAAAAGTAATAAATATGATGATAATTATAAACATTCATCAGAAAAATCACAAATATCATTTAGCTTACCTTCAGAAGAAGAAAGTAAATTTTTCGAAAAATGTGTATTAGATAGTAAAAATTTCTCTAATAAAATAAATAGTATAAAATAAAAATTGTATATATTTATTTATATATATTATTTATTATTATACGAAGGATTAATAAATTCGCAGATTATATATTTATCATCATTTATATAAATACAACCAACATATCTAACTACAGTAAAATTTGTTAGTTTACCTAAAATATATGCTTGTTTAGCGATTTTAAGTGAATTCGTTGAACCGTAATTTTTTATTTGGCTGCTATCTATAGGTATATAACCACTAGTTTCTATTAAATTTGCTTCATCGTTTATCAATCTTGTTTTTTCGTAGCTGTTTAAAAAAGGTAATGTTCTTTTTTCTTTTCTTATTAATATGCCTTTAATATTACCGATACTTTTATTTATCTGAATATAATTATCATCTTCTATTATATCATCTGTATCTAATTCTTCTTCGCTAATATTTTCGTCTGCTAAATCGTCCATTTCTTTTAATATATATTTAAAATAATCAATATTATTATTTAAATATATTATTTAAACAATATTATTTTTTTCTACTAAATATATATTTTTATTTTTTTTCCGCTAGAATTATTTATATTTGAAGCCGCTGTATTATTATTTTCCCCTCCAGCAAAAAAGCTATTATTTGTAAATTTTAATTTCAATTTATCTTTTTTGCATTTTTCTATAATATAAAAATCTTCATCGCTTTTTTTATCCATTTATCAAAAAAATTTATAATATTAATTTCTTTTAAATTAATTAAAAAAAGATATTATTATAATAACAAAGAATATTATTACTAGTAATATAAATAAAATCTTAATAATAGTAAAAATATAATCAGTTGCAGAAGGAAATATTGTAAGAGCTATTGTTTTAATTGTTGAATTATGTAATATAGCCGCCTTTGAAAAAGATTTAGTTAACATATCAATTAAAATGTATTTATTATTTAATTGATTTTTATCTTGTATAGATGTTATATCTTCTTTAAAATTATTATATGATTTAGCAGATATAATATTACTATCAGAGTTTAAAAGCCCGCAATAGTATTCTATTTTTGGCTGTTTAAATATATATTGCACCATAATGCCAGGATATTCATTTAATTTCTGCTTAAAGAGCTGAATTAAAAGATTTTTATTATCTAGCAAATATTCTATTCTTGTTTTATATTCTTTTTCTATGTTTTGCGGGAATGTAGAACTAGAAGCTATATTATCAGTGTATATATGTTCTATTGTACTGCGGAGATAATCTTCGCTAAGAAACCTACAATAATCTTCTATAAAGTCTAAAGCAGTATATTCTGTTGGATTATCATAATCATAATTCTGTCTCTCAGCTAAATTACGCGGCAGTATAAAAGATGTTAATTTAATAAAAAGACTACGAAGAATATTATTATGTTTTATTATATCTACTAAAGAAACTTCTTCGCTCATTTTGTATATATGCTATTATTTCGAGCTTGGTTTTAAGATGTTTAAAATAAAATCTTTAGCTAGTATTACGGCGTTTTTAGCTTCAGGTGATATTATTATAACAATAAGTATAGCAAAAATAAATATCATTATCGTAAATAGCCAACTAGGCGCTAAATAAAATGAGCTTTCTTTAGCGGCATATATAAAAGCTTCAGGCGATATATTAGAATTTGTAAAATTGCAAGCAATCATATTATTTCCACTTTCAATAACATTATCTGAATTCTGTACATTGTTATTCGAGTTACATATTACAAGATTATTAGCATGCATATTTTGCGGCTTTAAACCTCTATTTCTACATTCTTTATTTAAGAACTGCGGCAATATATTATCGCTATGAATACAGCTACAAGCATTAGTTAAAAATTTTTTTTCATCTTCGAATACTCGCCTATATATACCGCTATATTTCCATGACTCATTAAATTTCTCACAAACGTCTAATAATTTTTCTTCATCTTCTTTATTTAACTGCTCAGAAGGAGAAAAATTCTTTAAATCATTTATTTTTTTCTGTATTAATATTGATTCATCCATAATAATAATTTTATTATTTTGTAATAAAAAAAATACAAATATTAAAAATAAATAAATTATATTTCACTATGACAGAAATATGGCAAGAAAAAGAACAATTATGCCTACAATAAAAACAATTACTACATTTTGAATTGAAGTCGCGAAAGTATCAAGAAAAGATAAAGCGCCTTTATTTTCCATAGAGTTAGTTATATCTAAGCTGCTTATTACTTTTTGCCCTACGTTTGCTCCATCTAAATCACTAATAATAGAATTTTTAAGACTTTTTAATCTAGCAGTTAAATTAATATTTTTTAATATAATATTCTGAGTATCAATAAGATTTATAATATTTGTAATATCTTGACTCTCTAGAAATTTTTGAGTATTTCTATATATTTGTTTGTTACTTATTTCATTTTTTACTAAATTTTTTACAGAGTTAAAACTTATATTAGCGCCTATTCCTCCTAATTTATCTGTTATTTTAGAGGCCGCCGCAGAACTAACATCATTAAAAAATGTTTCACTATAATTAAGTTTATGTAAATTTTTAAATATCATTTCTGCTTTCGCCTCCATATTTACATTTTCTATAATAGCATTTTTTACATTTTTAATATTTAACTCTTGATCTATACGTTGTGTGTTAGTATCTTGATTTAAAACTTCTTGTATAGAATCTGCTATATCTGTTGTTATACCTTGTGAATCAACACTTGATGATGAAGCTGAGCCCATTAATATATATAAGAGACAATGTATATATACAACTATAGTCTTTAATATTAATAAAAAAAAAATAACGTATTAATATTTATATTTATATTTATCTCAACAACATAGGCATTATTATTTGTCTTTTTGCTGTTATATTGTTACCAGTATCTTTTATTGTTTCTTTGTAGTCTAGCTGCATTTTATAATAAACTATAGTATCAGTATTTTTCGGAAAAACACCATAAAACTCTAAATCTCTATTTTTCATTAAATTTCCGCCTTTTATTACACTTTTAAAATTTTGCGCAAATTTACCAAGATTTGTATCAAAAGTAATAACATTATTAGGCATTAAATTATATATTAATTTAGCAACAATATTACCATATTCAACGCAATTTAGCGGTGTTAATTCTGTTTTTTTAGAATCATCTACTAAAGCATTATTATATATTATAGACATTTTAGTCATATGAGAACTCATAAGTAAATCAATAAGTTTCTCAGTACTTGCTTTAATAACAACGTTTTCATCATCAAAAATAAGTTTTTCTAAATAGCGCCTAATTAAGCAAAAATCTATAAATGAGTTAGATATATTATATCTTTTAATTCCAGGTAGAAAAATATTATAAAGTTTATCCCAATCAATTCCATCATTGCCTTTAGTATATAATTTTTGCAAAATTACAGCGTTATTAGCTAAACATAAAGCAAATATAATATCTATAGAATCTATAGTAGGTGATATTTGCTGCGACATAAACAGTATAACAAATGCTTCAATGTCTATATTGTATATTTCTTTCTTTGCCATTTTTATATATCGCCCAAAATTAGTAACTTCTAATTTGTTATTTATTAAACCTAATGATAGTAATCTATATATACCATTATTTATCATATTTCGCGGCCAAGCAGAATATAAATCTATATAGTTTGTATTCATTTTTTTATTGTTTAAATATATAATCCAATCTAATATCATTGATAAATCATTAGTGAATGTTAAAGCAGGTGGGTATATATCAGTATTATCATCTGTAGGCAAGTTTAGCATACTTACATACTGACCGTTTTTTGTGCGACCAACGCGACCTTTTCGTTGCTGATCAGTATCAGTTGTTGTTATAATTTCTGTAGAAATATTAATATTAAAAACTGGTAAATATATAGATTGTTTTATAGTATTATCATTTATAACAATATCTAAATCAGGTATTGTTATACCTGTTTGCGCTATTGATGTAGTAAATATTAAATAAGGCTTATTTCCCATGTTTATTCTGCTAATTAAATCTGGATTTTTATCAAGTTCTACTTTACTTAATGAATAGCATGAATAATTCTGTTTGCTTGTTAAAACATATTGCTTTATAGTATTAATTATATTCTGATCTGTTACAAACGCTAAACAGTTTAAATTAGCAGGAAATACATGTTTATTAAGAATATCTACCATGCTTTTTAAACCATTGCTAATATTGCCGGCTAATTTAATAGAGTCTACTATAAGATTTTTTCCTTTGACTTCTATAATATGATTATTAAAATTATATTTAGGATTTAATTCTATAATATCGCTACATAGCCAACGGCAAAAATTAATTTCATCTATAGTGGCAGTTTGAAATATTACCAAGCATTTAGCAGAAATATTATTATTAAGAATATGATTATCATAAATAAAATCTTTTATCATTTTTAGCAGCAGCATTATTTGTGTTTGGTCCATTTCATGAACTTCATCTATTATTATTATATCATATGGTAAAGCTGTATCAATATTATCAGAAAGAAACATTTGATATAATGTTGTATGCGTCATATATAATAAATTACTATTAGCATCTCTTGGTTGTACTTTTGATATACCTGTACTATATCCTACTGTATTGCCGACATTTTCTTCATTGAATAAAACTTTAGATACATATTTAGCGGAACCTTCAACTGTAACAATTCTAGGTTCTGTTACAACTATTCTTATATTACCGAAATGTTTTTTTAAATAAGCAGGAAAATCAGTAGTTTTACCTGTTCCTGTAGAAGCTTTTAAAAACATAAAAGGTAAATATCTATCTATAGAATTATCTAAAAATATATTTTTAATAAAGTCTATTATATAGTTAATAGGTATTAATTTTTTTTGTTTAGTCAAATCTACTTCACCATGCCGTATTAGTTTACCGGCTTCTAATAATGTACAATTAGACATATTTGTTTACTATAAAAAAATCAATTTATTTATGTTGTATATATAAGCGAATTATTATAAGCTATTCTGTCTACTATATGATTAAATAAAATTCGGTTATTATAATAAGCTGTAAAATATAATATTTCTCTAGAACTTTTGTCATTACAAGCAGAGTAAAAATTAGCTAATAATAATTCAGCGTTATTTTTAAATAAAATATTATTATAATATAAGTTTATATTTCTCCTAAGTTCATTTAATTTATCTTTAATTAAGCTATTTTTGCTATAATGTATTTTTATATTAGATAATAATAAAGTAGACGAAACAGAGTGAGCTTTAGAGTGTTTTAAAATTATTTTTATATTTTTCGCTGATAAATTATTTAATAATTGAGTTATAGTTTGATTTTCGGCACTATATTTATTTTTCTGCCTATAATTAATTTGAGCTTTTTTTTCATTGTCGCTAGAATTTAAAGTATTTAATATTATTAAGCAAGCTGAATTATCTAAATATAAAACTAATATATCATTATTATAATTTTGCTCATTAATATAATGTAAAACATTAATAGCGCCTATTAATTCGGCGTGAAATGAATTAAAACTACTAAATTCGAATGTTATTATTTTCACTAAATCATTTTCAGTATTAGCTGTTATATTATGTATATACATACATGAAGTAGATTTTAAACGTAAACTATAATAGCTTGAATCAGTAAAAATAACAATCATTGTTTTTATTATTATAATTTGAATTAAATTTTATTAATTAAAATTTAATAATGGAATTTAAAAAAATTATGTTTGATTTATTTCATGAAAATAATTATTATTTAGCAGATATAAAAAATAAATTTGTAGATCAAAAACCTACAGCAGCTATTAATAATATAATTGATAATCTTTATAATAATATTTCTAATAAATATCCAGATAAAAATAAACAAAATAAAATGTTAGTTAATGTTTGGAGCGCTTATAATATAGATTTTTTAAAAAAAAAATATGATATTTCTAAATTAAAATATTCTCCAGATGAATGGCGGCAAATGGATATATTATTAAATCCAATTAAATTAGAGGAAAAAATTGTTAATACTGCAACTGAAAGTAAATGTCCTAATTGCGGTGGAAAGCAAACAATAGAAGAAAAAATGCTAAGACGAGTTGATGAACCTTTTTTTACTGTATATACTTGTATAGATTGTCATAAGCAAATTATGACTTAATATAAATAAAATTTTATAGTAAGTTATAATTTAAATTTGATTTTTTTTATTAAAATGAAAATATATTTTTAATAAAAAATACAGTTTGAAATATGAATAGATATAGTATAAACAGCGAAATTTATTCATCATCACAACAACAAGATCATTGTTTTAATAATGTAGTTAATGATACTAATTATAATTATTATGGTTTTTTGTATAAAAAAGATACACTTAAATTAAGTTCAAACAGAGAAGTATATAATTATACAACATTAATATCATTAAATTCTTTAATTCATTTAAATATTAATGATAAATGCATTCCATTAGCTATTGGTATTAAAACTATAGATAATAATTATATAATTAATAATAATAATAATATGCAAACAATACCATTTTCAATTGGTGTTAGTATTGCAGGTGGAATTCAAATAGATTTTATTTTTAAAGGTATTATATTCGACGTAGATACTAAACTACCTACTATTATTTTAGAAGTATCAGAAAGTGATAAATATTTTTTAACTGAAAGAAAATTAACATACAGTTTAGGTTATGTTAATGATTTATATGTTTTACTTATAAATAAACATTCAGATGAAAAAATGGAATTAATAGAAAAAACAATAACAATTCCATTATTTAAAATTTTAAATGAAACTACTATGTTAATTACAGGTATATTTGAAATTAGCAAATTTTTCATGGAAAAATATAAAAACGTTAGAAATCCTTTATTTTATGTAGCTGATATTAACATTGATAGTGAAGAATTAATTATAAACAGTATTAGAAAATTATGTAAAAATGGCTATTCTTATAGCCATTATATCTCGTGTTTTAGATCATATGAATATGGAGGAGAAAAAAAATGAATTAATTAGTAATATTACTATAGAAAACGAAATATATAATAATTCTATAAAAAATACAGATTTATTTATAGAATATATTATTATATGGTATTACAAATTATATCATTATATTAATACTCATGTTCCTATTATGCTATATAGCGACAGTATTATTGATTATATTGATCTTGATGTTAATAATAATGATGATTTCTTATTATATAAAGCAATGCATGAAGTAAAACACGCTAAATTAAATGAAATACGAAATCATATACCTTTTATAGATAGAATATTTCCTAATCATTTTTACCCATCTAATTTAAAAAATTCTCTTACTAGAAATTCATATATTATTTCTATACCTGCTAATAATAATTTAAATCAAGCAGTTAAACCTTTATTGTTAATGTCTAATACTCAACTTGTATCGGATTTTTCAAACAGTAAAATATTTACTCCTGTTTTTATTAAAAATTCCGCTAGTAAGAAAAATAATGCGTTTAAAAAATTCGCTATTAGTAGTAATGTTTTTTATGAATGTTGTGAAAAATCTATAAGAAATGAATGTTTAATAATACAAGCTCGAAATTCCCCAACAAAAACAACTTCAGCGTTTAACGTTAGAAGCAATGCTGAAAGTGATAGAAGGCATTATTTCTTTATACCAATAGAAAAAGATAATTCATTAGATAAAAAATTAAAAAATGATTATATGAATTTTTCGTTTTCATTTAATATAAATAGATTGTTTACTTATTCTAAATTAGAAGAAACTATGTTTTTACTGCGAGGCTTTAATAGTACTAATCAAACAGGTTGTTATGGTGTTAATTCTAAATTAATCGACTATAATATATGTACTATAGCTGTTTCATTTAATCCTATATTATCTGTTAATTTAATTTATCCTAGCAAATTTACTAATAAAATGCCATATGCTACTAATATTAACAAAGGTCCATATACATCACAGCAAATATATCCAATAATCGACGAAACAGGTTTAATAGATTATAATAATGTATTTAAAATAGATTTAAAAGCAGGACATAATAATGTATATGTCTGCTTAATCGATAATTTACTTGTTGTTAATGTGTCTAAATTAAATGAAGATAAAACTCATGAAAATATTTCTTGTATACACATTCCTATTAATTATTATAATGATATAGTTGAAACTTTAGTAACAGATATTAACGTACAAAAAATATATAATGAAATTAATGATATTTCTACAACGCAAGTTTATTCTGATTGTAATAAAGTTCCATTAGCAGTGTATACAACTGATATTAATTTTAATATATTAACATCAGTATCTATTTTAACTAGTTTATCAGACGGTAGTTATGATTTAACTCCATCAACAGAAATTTTATACACTAAAGATTATTCTAAAAATAGAAATAGAGGAGGCATGCCTATACTTAATTCATCGCAAAATAGATTTGATTTAATGTCATCTAAACATTCCTTTAAATGGAATACAGAAACAAGACAAAATCATCCTGTCTTATATGTGAATTGTAGTAGTTTATATAATAAAAATACTCTTAGAGCTTATAACAATAAAAATAATTTTACATCTCTTTTATGTAATGTATTATATGATGATACTGGTAAAGTTAAGAATGATTCTAGCGGATTGAAAACTACTAATATGTATAATAATAAAACATCAAGTACAGCATCAGAATTTAGAAATAATTATTTAGATTGTGATATTATTAAAACTATATCTGCTAGAAACACTGCAATATTTCATGATCCTGATAACTCATTAAATGTCGGCTATCCAAGTGTTGATAGTTATGGTAATATTATACCACCAATTGCAGCCGCTAATAATTTTAATCAGAATATTCAATTTAATAATATGTATGGAGGCGACTTTAATAATAATATTATAAATCAAGATGTTATTTATCAAGAAGACAATTGCATGTTTATGAGCGATATTATGATGGATGATAATATAATAAAAATTATAGATATTAATAATTCAAATAGATATAATGATTTTAACTCTGAAGTATTAAAAGAATGTTTAAATACTGTTCATGCTAATACACCAAGAATTATAGGTAGAATGAATTTAAGATACAAAAGAATATTAAAAATAAATAAAAATAATAATGATTGGTCTATTTCTGTAGAAGGTGTTAATGGAGCAGGATTTGGTATATGTATCGGTAAATTAACAGAACATGTTAATACTCATATTGATATAAAAAATGAAATATATTTTGATAAAAATCAGAAAGAAATTAGTGTAGCGGGCTTAAATATTGAAATGTCAGATAGATTAAGTACATTACGCAATAGATGTTATGATGATATGTTAATAGATGAAAACATCGCTCTAAGTGAGGATATCTATAGAATTATATCATGTAGATTATTATCTACAAAAACTGGAGGTGTCATTTATACTAGTATACCATTTTGCGTTAGAAAAGCTGGAAATAATAGTGAATTTAATAATATTGACTCTAATATAATGTTCTATGATTTATATCAATCTAAATTCACTATACAACGATCAAATGATAATTTAATAATATCTATATTCTTATGCAAAAACAATAGCGAAATATTAAACTATCAAAGTGATAATATTCTGCTAAAAACATTATGTTTAAATAATATATTTAATAGAGATAATGTTGGTGAAATTGCTGATTATCTGCAAGAACTTTATTTATCATTAACTCCAATCGAAGAAAAAGATGCAATTAATAATATATATAATAATAATAACAGTCAATTTGTTGGAGTGAATGATATTATTAATGATAGTAATAACGTGCAATATTCTACTATTAATGTTAATAGTATTATTTTACGTTTCAACTCGTTAGAAGCTGGTCGTTATATAAATATAAAACTTGAATATGATAATGCAAATGCATATCTTCTGCCTATCACACCTGATAAATCAAATATTGAAATAGAAGAAATAAATAACAATGCAGATGAATTTGATGGATGCTCTAAATTAAACTGCGTTATAGATTCATCATATGATCCAAAAATATCATACTATTCAGTGCATATATAAAATAAAATAATATTATAATATAAAAATATATAACATATTCTTTTTTTTGATATTTATATTTTTAATTAATAATGATTACAAATTAATCGTATTTTTTGTTAAAAATGAACAAAAATAATTCTTGTTTAATAAAAAAATTTTATAATTCTTTTGGTATAATTGCTGTAGATAGTGATGATTACAGTGAATTTCTTAAAGGAAATAAACACAGTGATGATATACATTTAATATATATAGAGGAAAAAACATCATATAATTTTAAAAAATTTCTTAATGATAAAGCTTTATACAAAAATCCTAAAGATGTTTATGTTTATATAAGCAGAACACTAGGAAAAGTTATTAGCAATTTAGAAAAAAAATTACTAAATATATTCTTTAATTTTGACAATTTAAAAGATTGGAGTAATTACTGTTTAAATTTAACTAAAATAATTTGGGGTGTTAATGTTAATGTAAATAAGTATATAACTAATACATCTTTTAAAACAAATATAGAAAAAAATTTTGTAGATTTGTATGAAGCTATTTTAAATAATAAAATCAATAGATATACAATTCTTGATATTATAAATAATAAACGTATTTGTAAATCTTATCTGTCTTTTCCTAAAGGCAGAATAAATAAAGAAGAAAGTTTAGAAAAATACGGCTATATTAAAACTGCTTTGCGTGAATTTGAAGAAGAAACGCAATTATCATGTAGTATATTAGAAAAAAAAATACTAAATAAAATAACAATTAAAAGAGAATTAAAGAATAACGTCTATATAATAACATTATTTGTTACTTGTTTTGATAGAAAAAAAATAAATAATAACACAACAATATTTTCGCATTTTAGTTCTTATTGTATAGATAAATCATCAGATATTGATATCACTTCTACAATAAATGCAAATGAATCAACAGAAATAACTTCTTGTTGTATAAGAACATTAAATAATATGAAAGAAAATAATGAGTTTTTTATTTTTAATAGAGAAGATCCAAGAATTATATTACAAGTTCTTAAAAAAATAACTGATATATCTATAAATAAATCTAATTTCGACGGCGATTAATATTATTAAAAAGCTCTATATCTGGCTTTATTATATTGTAATAAGGTTTTCTGTTGCGCAAAGTATTATAAGAATTATCATCATCGTTTAAATTTAACATATCTTGTTCGTACATCGCTGATGTGCTAATATTATTTTTTGCCTCCATTATTTTCATTAAATCATTTAAAGCATTTACATTATTTGCTCCTATTGAGTAAGGAACTTTAAACTGCGCTATTTCACCCAGCGATGAAAAAGGACTGCTATCTTCCCATAAATTACTTTCATCATTACTAAAACTATTATCACCCTCAGTTACTTGTCTTTTTATTTTTGACTTATGATAAGAATGAATTTTATTATGATCAGATGTTATTTCACTGCCACCAGCGTGTTGAATATGAGTTCTTAAATCATAATGAGCATCAGGTAATCTATGCGCAAAATCACTAATACCTCCTACGTTACCAGTTATAGGATTAGCATCATAATGAATTTTTTCTTCTTCATGATGAAGATTATGTTTATGTTTTGAATTATAATTTATTTCTCTGCTTATTAGCACGAAATGATAAATTATTACTATTATTATTATTAATACTGCTAAAGCTATTATAATTTTAAATATATTATCATACAAAAAATTCAGCGATTTAAACATTTATTGTATAGACTTTAGATATCGTAAAAAAATCTATTAAATTTAATTTTATTCATAACCTCTAATTATACCACTATTAAGCAGCTTAGTATCCGAAGTATGTTCAGAAGGAATATTAGTCACAACAAAATCTTCAGGTGAAATCATCTTTTTTCTATTTCTGTTTTTCACGCCGCGGTTTTTTTTTGTTATTAAATCATTATCGTTAGCAGAATTACTTAAATCTTTGCTAACATCATAAAATTGAGACATATCATCCTGAATATTATTGCTATTTGAAGACGTAGCTGCAGTATTAAACAAAATATTATTATAAGAAGGATTAGATAAATTTCTATTATCTGCTGCTCTGTTAAAAGCGCTGTTAATATCTAGCGCTTGATGATTGCTTATTATTTCTGCTAATAATTTATTATTACGCTCAGAATTATCATAATCTTTAATTTTTGCCTTAAGAGCTCTATTGCGGCGTAACATTATTAGTATAATTATAATAAAAACTAGTATAAGAAGTAAAATTATAATATATACTATATTTATATAGGCGCTAATATTATTAAAAAAATCAATCATTATAAGCTTAACTTAAAAGTATTATAGCTTGTTTATATTAATATAAAAAAATATTTATGATTCTTAAATTTTAATTGTTATTAAGTTTAAATAATTGTACATTTGTTTGTTCGGAGATTTGATTATGTATACCAGCTACAGTGCCGTAATTATCAGTAGAAGCGCCTAAATAATTACCATTATTTAGCCCGCCAGAGTATGTTGAATGTTGCTCTGATAAAGGCAACATTATATCATATTTCTTATTTAAATTAGAAGTAATACCATTCTTTATATAAATATCATTTTTTTCATCTCTAGTAGTATTTAATATATTATTATCTGTTCCTCGATCATTATTATTAAAAGTCGCACCGTGAGAAAATTTTCTTGCTGCTTCTGCGGTATTTCGATGATATTTATGTTCATTACCATAACCAAATATACTTTTTTCTACATCTCCTGCTTTATGTAATAAAGCAGCGCCTTCGCGCACTATACTGCGTTCTATATTCATTATATCATTTCGCATGTTAAATATATTAAAAATAATAATTATTATAAATATAATAGATACTAATATTATTAAATAATTTGTTCTATTAGAAAATTGTGGAAATAACATTGAAAATTTATCAATACTATAATTATAGTTTATTAAAGAAAAAAAAATAAGCAAATTTTTTTATCTGTTTGAATTTTTTTTAAATATTTTAAATAAAATAAAATGAGTGAAAAAATACTTATAAGTATTACCAAAATAAGTGAAAATATAATTAAAATGATAAAAGAAGAAAAAGCATGGAAATCTTATACATTGCTAAACACAAATCAAGAATTAAATGATAATCTAGATACTTATTTAATACTTGCTAATGGTAAACATAGTATTAGAGGTGATGAAAATATAGCTTTTTTTATTATAAATGATTCTATTAAAAATGAAAAAACAAGAAAAGAAAAACTAGTTAAATTTAAAAATAATTGCGCTAAATATAAATTAGATATTATATATCTTGTAACAGACGTTATACGTTCTAACGGAAAAATATTAGGTAATTCTATGAATAAAAAAATACAAGAAATGAATAAACAAGAAAATTCTAAGCCAAAAATATATCCATTATGTTATATGTATTTTTTTGGATTTAGTGGAGTTAATATGTATACTAATGATTCTACGTATGAATATATTATTAATAAAGATGTAGACACAATTTTAGATATTTATCCTAAGAATGATGAATGTAGAAAAAATATAATATCTATACCTACATGTTATACAAATATAGGCAGAGAAATGATATATTTAAATTTAATTTGTGAAAATGTATATATAAAAAGAACATCAAAAGCATCTGGTAATGGTAACAATTCTTCAATACTTAGCGCGGAAATAAATTATAATTTATATAATTCTTCATCTAATGATAGTAATGGTATTTTATAAATAATTATAACATTTTTTACCTGTCAAAAATTTTTTACTATAAATAGTTATAATATTTTTTTTCTTATATATTATACTTGCGCTACTAAGCGAGGAAATTTTTGTATTATTATAGCGCCAGTATTTATAAATCATTATAATATTTTTTTTTTCTTTCTTCTATATCTAATTTTCTATATTCTATTGCTTCTAAGCAGAAATTCTTAGCATCATCTAAATAACTAATAACTGATTCATTGTTTCCTTCTAATGTATCGTCTATAAATACGCTATATAATAAAACACATAATCGTAAATTGTTTTTATTTAATTCATGCCAGTTATTATACATATTAATAGCGTATTCTATATTAGTATCGTAATTATTTTTCGAAAAAACATATATATCATGTTTTAAATTTATATTATTTAAATTTTCGCAGATTATTATATTCATTTCACCTAAAGCATTTTTCTGCAAACAACTCATATCTAACATATTAGTGTTTGTTTTTTCAGCCATATCATTTATTAATTTTATATACAAATCATCTGTTTTAGTTGTTATAGTTAAAAATCCTATAGCTAATGGGTTATTTATATTTTTATATTTTTTAATACAAGGTAGTGAATTGTAATTTAGTATAAACTTATTATTATATACGGCTAAACATGGCGCGTAAAAAGCCTCTAAATATATTGCTTTTTTAACTATATTTTGCATCATATATAAACCTTGATTTATTTGCATAAGATATCCTTTAGGAATATATTTTTTATTTTTTGTTATTCGCCTATAATAAGGTGTTTTAACTTCAATTAAATAATTTTCTTGATTAGAGGCGCCGCTATTAACAAACATTATTCCATCAGCGCTATATGTTAGCGGAAAAGAAAATAATGTGCCAGGGATAAATACTTCTCTGCCATATATTATTTGTAAATAATTTTGCGAGAATTTTTCCATTAATATTCCCCACGCGCAAGCTTCATTTTGTTTTCTTACTATTAAGCCTATTTTTTCTAAAAATAATTCTTCTTTTGTTTTGTACTTTGATTTATTTAAAAAAGCATCCACATGACTGCCACCTATAGTAATCAAATGCATATCAAACCATAATTTACTTCCATGTATAGGCCAAAAATAAATATTATCTATAGATTTACAGCTATTATATACAGTTAAATTATTACTCATTACTATTTTACTATACAAAGTAAAAATCAATATTATTTATATTTTTTTTTTGAAATATATATTAGTTGAAAAAAATCAAATATATATTATATATATGACTTTTGGAGGCAATAGCAAAATAATAACAAATATAAATTGTAATTACGAAGATGAGCATGGATACGAGCATAAAAATATGGCTAAACATATTAAAGATAGTATTATGAGAACAGAAGAAATATTAAAAGACTTACAAGTAACAGATTTAACTTTTTCTAATGAATATGATTTCTGCAATAAATATTTTACTTCTGTTTGTCCTTTGCTATTATTCAAAAAAACAATACTTTATTATTATAATATAGAATATGATATGAAAACTAAATTCGAAATAAGGTCTTTAGAATATGATTTAATATCTTTTA
Organism: Hydra viridissima; assembly: GCF_058129835.1. NCBI lineage: Eukaryota > Metazoa > Cnidaria > Hydrozoa > Anthoathecata > Hydridae > Hydra > Hydra viridissima. Next base: position 895,737 of record NW_028324320.1, read on the forward strand.
TGTATTATAGTTTCAAAAGCATTATTACTTTTGAAAATAGCGATTTTAATGATTTAGATAATAGTAAATGCGACTATATAATAGAATGTTTAAAATATAATATTTTAAAAAAGTTTACTTATGATATATCAGTACCGCAACCTACAGAATTTATTCCTAAATTGACAAATTTCGTAGAATCTATTCAAATTAGCATGTATAGATGTAAAACATTACCGAAATTTTATTTATTATATAATGATAACAACAATAATAGATTATTAGACACTAACCCAAATAATAAAAATAATCACAGAAATATAATATGGATATATTTCTATAAAATAATAAGTTTATTAATAATTGTAAAAATAAACAGGCAAGCTAAAAGTGGTTCAATTGATGATTTTAATAAAATGAAAACAGCTATAGATAAGTTATTAACTATTAGAGGTGAAAGAGTTGGAAATTTATTTAATCCAATTTCTATTATAAATAATATTAAAAGTAAATCTAAATTAAAAAATCAGATAAAAGAATTAAATAAAAAATTAATATTAATTTCAGCGTGGGATTTAAATAATTCATTAGATATTACTAATGAAATGTTTTATATAAAAAATATTAATTTAAAGCAAATAAAAATAGAAATAGAAAAAAATAGACAGTCTTATAAAGATGTAGATACTTTAGCCTTATACGCATATCATTTAAACGAAAACTAATTATTATTTTAATCTGCTATTTATTATTTCTTTTAATATATATATTTTTTTTAGTCCTTCAATTACATCAAGCTTATTTAATTCTACTTGTATTTTGTTTTTTAGTTTAATAAATTTTTTATCATCGGAAATGAAATTTATATAATTTATTGTTTTTACAACATTCCAATTATTTATATGCAGTGAATGATTTAACATATATTCCATAGTATAATGCAATTGAGCTAACAAATTTACAAATTCTTTATATATAGCACGCGCTGATGTCGCAGTGCAGCCATCTAGCAATTCTTGTAATTCATCCGTTGTTTTACTTTTTAAATCTATATATAAATCTGATTTATAAAAGAAATTTGGCGCAAAATTTAAATCATATATGCTATGTAATACTAATATATCTTGTTTAATTGGGAATTCTTTTCTAAGCAGAATAACTTTTAAATCTATAAAATCTTCATTATGTATTTTATCTATTATTTCAGTTGTTAACGCGCTTAATAGCATTTTTTTTTCTTGGCTACTTAATTTAGGCGTTTCAAGATTTATATTTAATTCAGATGTTATATCTTTACTAATACTACGTATTATAACTGATCTATCTACTATATTATTATCAGTATAATAATGCATATATTTTAGAAATTGCGCGGCAGCTTTACAGATAACATCTAATATATAATGATTTTTATCTATAGCTAAATTAAAATGCTTAATAACATGTATATATTCTATTTTATCGCCTTTTTGTATTTGTTTAGAGTTCATATTAAGAGTTATTTTTCTGCTCCCTTGTTCAGTTGCTGCTACTTCGAACCTTTCATTAGGTATAGGTATAATATATATATTATTTTCTATATCTGAATCATGCATCATTTTCATTCTATTAACAAAAGAAATAACCATTTTATTATCTTTATTTGGACGGTAAGATACACTTTGTTTAACATGCGAAATATCAATATCCATATTATAAATTTCTTTTATCAAATCATATATAACTTTTCTAACATCAATGCTAATATTAAACACCATTAAATTTTCTACTGCTTTATTTATAAAAAGTTTCTCTATATATGTTTTACCTTTTCTCCTAGTAGCAATACCTCTTATTTTACGTTCATATGTTTCAATAACTTTTACTTCACCAGTGTTAATATCTTCTATATGTTTTTTTATTTTTTTTCTGCCTTGTAATACATACATTTTTTTTTCAAACACTAACATAGGCATTCCGGCTGGAATTTCATCTATTTCCATTTCTATACTGCCGCCATTTAGCAGATTAAATAAAAAAGTATTTATTTCTTAAATATATAATTAATTATATATTTAGTATGGTATTTATATTTTTTTTGTTTGTATGTAAATTTTTTTAACATTTATGTAAATTAAATTACATTTTTGTATTTTTCTGCACAAATGTAATTTAATTTACACAAATGTAATTTTAAGTTGCACAAATGTAATTTAATTTACACAAATGTAATTTTAAGTTGCACAAATGTAATTTAATTTGCACAAATGTAATTTTAAGTTGCACATAATTTACACAAATGTAATTTTAATTTGCACAAATGTAATTTAATTTACACAAATGTAATTTTAAGTTGCACAAATGTAATTTAATTTACACAAATGTAATTTTAAGTTGCACAAATGTAATTTAATTTGCACAAATGTAATTTTAAGTTGCACATAATTTACACAAATGTAATTTTAATTTGCACAAATGTAATTTAATTTACACAAATGTAATTTTAAGTTGCACAAATGTAATTTAATTTACACAAATGTAATTTTAAGTTGCACAAATGTAATTTAATTTGCACAAATGTAATTTTAAGTTGCACATAATTTACACAAATGTAATTTTAATTTGCACAAATGTAATTTAATTTACACAAATGTAATTTTAAGTTGCACAAATGTAATTTAATTTGCACAAATGTAATTTTAAGTTGCACAAATGTAATTTAATTTGCACAAATGTAATTTTAAGTTGCACATAATTTACACAAATGTAATTTTAATTTGCACAAATGTAATTTAATTTACACAAATGTAATTTTAAGTTGCACATAATTTACACAAATGTAATTTTAATTTGCACAAATGTAATTTAATTTACACAAATGTAATTTTAAGTTGCACAAATGTAATTTAATTTACACAAATGTAATTTTAAGTTGCACAAATGTAATTTAATTTGCACAAATGTAATTTTAAGTTGCACATAACTTACACAAATGTAATTTTAATTTGCACAAATGTAATTTAATTTGCACAAATGTAATTTTAAGTTGCACATAATTTACACAAATGTAATTTTAATTTGCACAAATGTAATTTTAAGTTGCACAAATGTAATTTAATTTGCACAAATGTAATTTTAAGTTGCACATAATTTACACAAATGTAATTTTAATTTGCACAAATGTAATTTAATTTGCACAAATGTAATTTTAAGTTGCACATAATTTACACAAATGTAATTTTAATTTGCACAAATGTAATTTAATTTACACAAATGTAATTTTAAGTTGCACAAATGTAATTTAATTTGCACAAATGTAATTTTAAGTTGCACAAATGTAATTTAATTTGCACAAATGTAATTTTAAGTTGCACAAATGTAATTTAATTTGCACAAATGTAATTTTAAGTTGCACATAATTTACACAAATGTAATTTTAATTTGCACAAATGTAATTTAATTTACACAAATGTGATTTTAAGTTGCACATAATTTACACAAATGTAATTTTAATTTGCACAAATGTAATTTAATTTACACAAATGTAATTTTAAGTTGCACAAATGTAATTTAATTTACACAAATGTAATTTTAAGTTGCACAAATGTAATTTTAAGTTGCACAAATGTAATTTTAAGTTGCACATAATTTACACAAATGTAATTTTAATTTGCACAAATGTAATTTAATTTACACAAATGTAATTTTAAGTTGCACAAATGTAATTTTAAGTTGCACATAGTTTACACAAATGTAATTTTAATTTGCACAAATGTAATTTAATTTACACAAATGTAATTTTAAGTTGCACAAATGTAATTTAATTTGCACAAATGTAATTTTAAGTTGCACAAATGTAATTTTAAGTTGCACAAATGTAATTTTAAGTTGCACAAATGTAATTTAATTTGCACAAATGTAATTTTAAGTTGCACAAATGTAATTTTAAGTTGCACAAATGTAATTTTAAGTTGCACATAATTTACACAAATGTAATTTTAATTTGCATAAATGTAATTTTAATTAGCACAAATGTAATTTAATTTACACAAATGTAATTTTAAGTTGTACAAATGTAATTTAATTCGCACAAATGTAATTTTAAGTTGCACAAATGTAATTTACAAAAAAAAATATACATACTAAATATATTTATTAATATAACTTAATTAATAATTTAATATCTATATTATGTATTTAATTCAATAAAAAAATATTAATATATTTACTCATTATTTATATTTAACTTATTATTCAATAAAAATATTTAATTATATTAACTATTAGCAGTATAAATATTTAATTT